>NC_137516.1:19272500-19297500 GCF_041902795.1 Electrophorus electricus
CTCAGCCTCAGACCTTTCATCTCCCTGGGAGAGCAGGACTCACTCCAGCAGGCAGCCAGGAAGCGTGGAAGGCAGTGTGGGCTCCAGAGGCTTGATGGGAGCCCAGAGCTACAAGCACTGAACCCAGAGCTACAGCCACTGAGCCCAGAGCTACAACCAGTCAGCCCAGTGCTACAAGCACTGAACCCAGAGCTACAGCCACTGAGCCCAAAGCTACGTCCTGAGCTGAGCTGGCTTGAACCAGGGGAGACTGTCCTAGACTTGGTCATTCAGAATTCTGTTGCATACGGTGTAGCCAGACAGGGGAATATCTCAACGGACTATGGCCTGTACAGTAGACCATGTGATCTCACCAGAACACATACATGTACACACAGGTACACACACAGACACATACACACACACATACACACACACACACACACACACACACAAACACACAACGGACTATGGCCTGTACAGTAGACCATGTGATATCACCAGAGCACACACATGTACACACACACACACACACACACACACACACACACACATACACAGAAACACACACACCATCTCCTGTACTTTAATGGTCATTTTCCTTCTCAGTTCAGCCTGCATTATCCACAGAGATAGAGGGAGAGAGAGAGAGAGGGAGAGAGAGATGGGGAGAAAGAGTTAGAGAAAAAGAGACAGAGAGGGAGAGAGAGAGAGGTGTCATGAGGTAGAGTGGTGTCCTCCCACCTCAGCCTGTCTCTGATGGAGCAGAAGTGTCCCCAGATTACAGGGTGAGTGAGGGGGCGTGGCCCGCCGACAGCCACTGACATGATTGAAGTGTAATGTCAGTAATTGGCGCGGCTGTGACAGGACCTGTATGATAGCACACAATAAACACAATAAACACCATAAACACCATAAACACCAGGCCTCCTTTTCCTTCTCTTTTTTCTTTAGCTTTTTTTTTCTTTCCTCAGGCCAAATTTGCACTAAATTGCAGTGCAGGCTGTTTCTGTAGCCCGTTCGCCTGCTGCCCAGGCTGTGTTCCCTGAATTACAACGTCAAACGCTGCCGCTTCCCGTGAAGGCCAGAGCTTCCACACAGCTTGGCAGGTGTAAAAAATCGAAAAAAGATGGGGAGGCTGGTTAAAGTGGTGGTCCGTCCGCTAGCTCAGGTCGCCCCCCTCCTGTGTGGTTCCACATATTTAAAACATTTTTGTCAGTCACATACTGACAGTTTGTCACCTTAACTCACAGTCATAATCCAGGCCTTGTTTGATTAGAGTAAAATATGGTGTATTTTTCCCTCCTCACGAAAATGAAGAAACCAAACGTCTTCGGTACATTCCAGTGGAGTCTGTGAAGCAGGTCAGCGTTCTCTGAAGGTTTGTTATTTCAGTGGGGTTGAGGATCTGAGGAAGCCTCCACGCTGGAAGCTTTTTTCTTCTCAAGCCATGCACTTTTATTTCATCACTTCCTGATAAGCTGCCCCCCCGTCCAGGCCGAGGGGAAAGCGATCTCTCCCCATCCGGACTAAATCCCCTGAAAGCTGCAACCTTTCATGTTTCCTTATTCTGACGGTCAGCATGGACTCAGACTGTTTGTCTACCACCCCCACCCCCACCCCCACCCCCACCCCCACCCCCACCTCCACCTCCACCCCACCCCCACACCCACCTCCACCCCCACACCCACCTCCACGAGACCCAGACATTTCACTGCTTTCTTTCCCTAAACCGCTCTCCTTTCGGATTCTTTGTTAGACGAGTAATTGCACAGCACGGGGTGAAAGGAATCCAGGCAGGCAGTAATGACTTTGGGTTTAGGTGGGGGTGTGGTGGGGTGGGTGGGGCTCACTGGAGGCAGGGCTAGGTGCAAGAGGGTAGTCAGGGGTTGGAGGAAGGTCACATTATTAAAACAGCAGACCACTGGGAGGAGGGGAGCAGTGCACCTGATGGCGAGCTGGAGCTCACAGGCCAGTAGACGTCCCTCTGATCGGGCTTCATAGACAGCAGGGGAGCGGCTCTGCCCGCCCGCCAGTCCGCAGAGAGGGAGGGAAGCAGAGGCTCCGGTGGCTTTCCGCATCCCTGGGTCCCAGACTCCATGCACAAATCATCCCCGTAGAGAGAGATGGGGGAGGGTGTGCACAGAGACCAGAGGGCCTTAGAACCATGGCCCCGTCTACTGCTGTCAGGCAGGACACTGCACGCCTGTTCCTCAGCTGTGTGTGTGTGTGTGCGTGTGTGTGTCTAGGCATGCAAATGTCCATATGTGCCTGTGAGTGTGGTTGCTGGTGGCCTGTCCTTGGGTTGTGTTGGGTTTTCAGGATGGAAACTTCCTCCACAGCCGAGTGAACAAAGCGTCCGGCCCTGATGGTCTTACCAGTAAGACTAATAGCGCAAGGCTTTGGCGGCCTCGGGGCTCTGTTACCACGCCAACTGCTTTTAAACGCTTCATCCCAACTCTCACTGAAAACTCCAACTCCCACAGGTCCCAGTGTGTCACTCGGGTAAAGGAAAACTCAGGGCTCGCCGTTGAAAAGTTGAAAATCTTAAAATATAGCCCCAACACAGACAATGAACCAGTAGGTGGGGCCTCTAAAATTACAGATATGGAAAAGGAGGCGGTGCCTCTGAGATCATAAATCTGCATTTCCCTCCCATGCAGTCGGAGGTTCCCGAGGTGGCATTCCTGAGGACGCTCCCATGTTTGTTTAAATTAGCGTTATTTAGCTGCAGACAGAGTGTAGCAGAACGTTTCAGGGTCTCATGTTTGGAGCCCTGGCACAGAATGGGCGTGGCAGTGAGGGGGCGTGGCAGCGGGGGTCGGGTGAGGGCTGTTGACGTGCATTGTTGACAGTGTTGAGCAGTTTCCATCATGCCACTGTGACTGGGTGACTGTGGGACTACAATCACTCTAAACCACAACATTACTGATCTCTTCCAAACAACCACCCTTACCTCCGTTTTTCCGAGAACAGCGTTCCAACAATATTTTCCGTCGCAGCCGGGGGTGAGGGCTGAGGTCATGGGCTGGAGGGCCTGCCCAGAATGTTTATGGGATTCCATCCGGATAAGCAGCGTTCCTTGGAGCAATTTGTCTCAGTTTCCCGAGGAGTTAGATGAAGGCAGCGGAGACACATCCACGTCCATGCGCCTCTGAGCACCTGCGAACCCACTGGAGTGCCCTGCCCTGACCTCTGACCTCTCACACGGGGCCGGTCTGGGTCAGCACCGTCATGTCCGCCCTGTCCCATATGGCAAAGTGGTTTGGGTCCTGTCTTCCTCTGGGGCTCCGTGCTGGCCGCACTAATGAGTCGTGGTGCCGTGGTGAAGGGTCAGTCCCCAGTGACCTTTACACGGCCCACACACACTAGAGCTGCACACTGAACTTGAGAGCTCAGCAAATGCTAGAGTCACTCTCTCTCTCTCCCTCTCTCCCTCTCTCTCTCTCTCTCTCTCTCTCCCTCTCTCCCTCTCTCTCTCTCTCTCTCTCTCTCTCTCTCTCTCACTCTCTCCCTCTCTCTATCACTCTGCCTTGCCCCCACCCCAGGCTGTGTTTATGAAGGATTTATCGGTCTGAGTGGAGCCGTTAGGAGAAGATGGGCTTCGTTGCTCAAGTGTTCTGCTGCTCGGGGCTGTCCAGGTTGTTGGGAGGGGGTGTGTCCTACAGTGGACTCTGGTGAGGAGATAGCTCCGCCTCCAGCCTCTCCCACCCCAGCTCCAAATCCTTCTCCTGCCGCGCCGGGAGGTTGAACAAAAGCGGAGTTCCTCTCTCTAAGATGGCGTGACCTCAGCACAAATGTAATGTTTGGGATTAGGCCCAGTTCAATGGGAATGTAATCTGTCCCTCGCCCTTGAATAAAGCGCAGGCTCCACCCGGCAGAGGTGGTGCCCACAGTTGCTTCCCTCCACACGGAGCAGGGCTGGCCGCAGGATTCGGGCCTGGCGTTCCACGGAAGTTCCTCTGGCTGGCAGCAGACACAGACTCGTCCAGCCGGGTGGGCGTGGGTATAGGCAGCCTGAGACACCTGGAAGGGCGAGACAGAGGTCAGACTGCTCATCACTGGAGCCTGGAAAACCACAGCACTCTCGGAAGAAAGCGAGAAAAGTACTCATCAGTCTAAAAAAACCATTTTTATCCTTTAAAGTTTGTGTAACTTATGTTCATAATTTATGCCCTGAAATATTATTCAGGTGTTTTGTTTGCTAAGAATTCAATTATCCCTTACATAATTATCAGTGCATTACTACTGTGTAAGACCACTATTCACATTTACACTTCCTGTGTCACACTTATACACACACAACCTCACAGGTTACCCTGCAGCTGTGTCTCAGCTGTGCTCACTGCATTGTAAAGTGTAGATCTCCTCACACAGACGACAGAGCCGGACTTAACACCCCCAGCACACCTTCCTCTTGTAGCTCTGCCAGGACTGATTTGCTTTTTGCTATCTCCCGTGTCCACTGGCAGTGATTTCCTCATCTCTCAGAGCACACACACACACACACACACACACACACACACTCTACACCCTCTAGTCATTACTGACGTCGGGAGGTCTTCCATATTTCATCTGAGCGTGGTAATCGCATTACCAGGCTTGACGTGTTGCAGATAGCGAATTTCATGTGCCGATATTCCATGTGCAGATGAGAGCCTGTCGGTAATGCGGGAGGTTAGGAAGTGTTGAGTTCTCTCTCTAAGCCAGCGAGACTGAACGCAGAACAACGGCAGGAAAGACAGTGCTTCGGCACGCCCTTTCTCCAACCAAACGTCACGCATGTGTGTGTGTGTGTGTGTGTGTGTGTGTGTGTGTGTGTGTGTGTGTTGTGTGTATGCATAAGTATGTGTGTGCAGACTTTGTGGATGTGTGTGAGTGTGCATGTGAGTGTATCAGCCAGTAAAAGCAGGGGATGAGAGGGAGAGAGAGAGATCGCTGATAAAGATCTGTGTTAACCTTGCGTAGCGACAGACTGAATGGAGGAGAAAATTAGGCCTGATATAATACTTATGCATGAGACTCCCACACAGAGAGGAGTGTGTGTGTCACCAACCGCGCGCGGAGAACGTTTAAGGGCTCGTAACAAAACTCCACCCTCCCGCCCCACACCACTACCACACGAGCTACACCCAGCCAGGCGGGGCACGAGCGTTATTACGACTCAGGTTCCTCATGACCAGGGCTGAAGGAACAGCCAAACCACACTCAGTGATGGATGCGTTTCACTCCCAACGTTGCTGCCGTCAGCTGAGAACGGCTGTGGAGCTGAGACCGCCACACCCGGACATGTCTACACCCCGCAGAGGCCGGCAGCCATTAAGGGATTTAACTCGGGTCAGCGGGAGTTTGGGGCAGCATCGGCCCTGTCGGCGCGGAGATTGGTTCTGTGACTAAAGAAAGCAGGAAGACAGGAGCCATTACGCCAGAGGACAGCCTGCCCTTCAACCCCTCAGACCAGGGGTGGAGGGGTGGAGGGGAGGAGAGGAGGAGCCATCAATGCGTGGACACACTCAGGCTTGCTTAGCTATTCGTGACAACAGCACTGGTCCAGCCTGTTCATCTGTGGTCTGTTATGTAGGACTGCAAATGTAAAAGAGTGTGTGTGTAACTCACGTGTGAGTGTGTGTGTGTGTAACTCACGTGTGTGTGTGTGTGTATATCCCAGCGATATCACACCCCTCATTACAGATTTAGAGTCATAGACCCCTGTTGTGAAGTAGATCTGTAAAATGGCCCTCAACATCCATACAGGAGGAGAGAGAGAGAGAGAGAGAGAGAGAGAGAACACACACTTTGTCTCCGACAGCCTGGCCTTTCTGAGATATGACACACACGTGCGCGCACACACACACACACATTGCCTCACACTGAGTGCTTGCTGGACAAAAGACCTCAAAAGCAGGAACAGGGGGAGGTAGAGAGAGGGAGAGAGAGAGTGTCAGTTGAAGGCAAGGACTTAGACTGTGTGTCTCGTTAGACAAGTTAACTGTGCAGAATAACAGGGTGATTTGCTGTCTGGGGTAGCAGGTATTCAGGGTCCCCCATCAAAGCTTTGTTTGTGTGTGTGTGTGTGTGTGTGTGTGTGTGTGTGTGTAGAGAGAGAGAGAGAGAGAGAGAGAGAGAGAGAGAGAGATTTTGTGCATGTGTTTGATATTACCTGTGAGTATGTGGCTAGCTAGGACTGTGCCTCCTTCTGTTAAAGAAATATTGTACTAGACCCCTGTCCCCATGCACACACTCATCACACGTGTGTGTGTGTGTCTTCCAACGAGGTGCTCAGTCCTATGTGGTGATAAATCAGACACTGTGTTAATTGGTATGAAAACAACACTTTGGCAGTATATAATGTTTTATGTGTCTTTCATGTCCTTTATTGTAATACTAATGAGTAGTTGTATATCTGGGAGGGTGGGGTGGGGTGGGGTGGGGTGGGGGGTGTGTCTACTCTTCTCGCTGTGCTACATAAGCTCCTTAGTGAGATCACCGGAATATTCCGCTGCCAGGGTGACGCAGGCGGAACACAATCACCCCCTCCCTCATTTGCATTCGGTAATTAGTATGCAAATGAGCCCAGGGGACCACACAAGTACTAGTGTATTACAAGAGTGTGATCAGAACTGCTACGGCTCCTCAGGGAAGACAGTGGAGTTCTGAAGAGCTACTCAGCTCCTCACACTCCAGTGACCTCCCAGTGCCGCCTCCCTCTGGAGCCATCTTATTGGTTCCTGGTCCTGTCAGTCATCACTCCCAACCAATCCACCTCTGTGCTGCGGATTAGTGTGGCGTGGGTTCATCATGATCGATTTGCATATGGGATTATGGTCTGCAGTTGAGGTGATTTTATTGGTTAACTTCTGACCGCTCAAAGTGGACGTCTTCTTACGAACGTGCACAACCCTGTGGAGATCTCACCCTCGCTCTTTAGACCAGTCAGACTGAATCAGTTGTAATTATTCATGTGCACACATGTCCCGTCCAGGGTGTGAAACCCAGAACATAGGTTCTAAGAGCAGTGTGGCTTTGGTGATACACAGGGACAGTTCCATAATGGAGAGGGTGACCCCTGACCCTACGACCCAACACTGTGGGCTTGAATCAGTTTCCCTTCCAGGGCGTGACCTCAGGGCCTGATGTTCCTTGGGACCTGGCATAAGGAGAACAGAGAAAGCAGGGTGTATGTCACCTGCACTACCCAGGCTTGGCTCCACCCTCATTTAGCTCCACCCTGGTCAGGTTCTCATGTCCAAGCAGGCTAGGGTGAGGGCAGGAGACATTATGATCTGTAGTGTGGTAGATCCGTATTGTGGTAGATCCGTATTGTGGTAGATCTGTAATATTCTTCTGCAGTGCAATAATCTCATTCGGCAGGTTGGCTATGACAGCATGGATGCTCCAGCACACCAGATGTACCACAAGGGGCTCATTCCATAAAGCAAATATTATTACACACCCAAATAATTTACGAGGAGACCCCCCCTCTACCATGCGCACACACACACACACACACTCTCTCACACACACACACACACACTCACAGACACACTAACACAAACTCACACACACTCACACACACACACACACACACACACACACTCACAGACACACTAACACACACTCACACTCACACACACACACACACTCACACACACACACTCACACTCACAGACACACTAACACACACTCACACTCACACACACACACACACACACACACACACACACACACACACACACACACACACACACTCACACACACACACACTCACACACACTCACACTCACACACACACACACACACACACACACTCACACACACACACACACTCACACACACACACACACACACTCACACACACACACACACACACACACACACACTCACACACACACACACACACACACACACACTCACACACACACACACACTCACACACACACACACACACACACACTCACACACACACACACACACACACACACACACTCACACACACTCACACACACTCACACTCACACACACACACACACACACACACTCACACACACACACACACACGTTCTGGTAGCTCTTGTAGAAGTCATATTTATGAGCCAGGCCTTCTCCCCTGCGTCCATATTTCACCCCCAGAATAAGGAGGTAAGGAGAGGGAGGTGGAGAAGCTGGCGGACGCAGGCCTGTGACACATTAAAAGAGAGTACAATGAGTCACAAGGAATGGAGGTGGTGGGTGTGGGTGGAGGTGGTGGAGGTGAGGGGTAGGCGTTTCACTACACCAGAGCAGAGAGAGATGTTTAATTAGCTCTGTCATGTTCCGGGTACGAGTCCTACTGACAGTGTGATTATAGGTGTTGGTCAGAGCCGTGGGCAGAGTGGAGGTCTGCACATGTACTTTAATATATTCACACAGGGGTGATGAATATTCGAGTGGGGTGATGAATATTCGAGTGGGGTGATGAATATGTGAGTGGGGTGATGAATATGTGAGTGGGGTGATGTATATGTGAGTGGGGCTGAGTGGGGGTGATGTATATGTGAGTGGGGGTGATGAATATGTGAGTGGGGTGATGTATATGTGAGTGGGGCTGAGTAGAGGTGAATAGGGGTGAGTGGGGCTGAGTAGAGGTGAATAGGGGTGAGTGGGGGTGAGTAGAGGTGAGTACGGGTGAGTGGGGGTGAGTAGAGGTGAGTAGGGGTGAGTGGGGGTGAGTAGAGGTGAGTACGGGTGAGTGGGGGTGAGTAGAGGTGAATGAGTCTTGTACATGTGAGTGGGGGTGATGCGAGTCCCTGCATTCTGCTTGTGGAGACCAAGAGGTCAATACTAATGTCACATGAATATTAATTAATCATCATGAATATTAATTAATCATCTCCTAAATTGGTTGCAGGTGGTTTTGGTCAACAAGGGTCAAGGAAGCACCAGTGTTTTACTCCGTTAGCTGTGAGTGGTGTAGCACGTCACACTCTGTGGTCTCGGGGAGGTCGCAGTGTGTTCCTCCTTCACGAGGTGGTTTGTAGCCTAGCGCCCCCTCATACTCTCTCCCAAACCTTCCATGAGCAAGAGAAAAGAAAGAAAAGTGACCCGGCACTAAATCTGCGTGCATGAGCTATGGCGACCGTGGCGACCACGGTGACCGTGGCGACCCCACCACCAGCGCTGTGGCACTCACAGTGAGGTTAGTGGAGCTTAATGATGCTATTCTGCCACCCTAAAAGGGTTAAAGCACAGAGAACAGGGACACACCCCCCCCGTGAGTCCCTCCCCCCGCCCCGAGGGAGGGGCTTTGTCTCCTTGGACAAACATTCCCACAGAAAAAGGAAAAAAGGCATTTGCCCCCCGCCAGCTTGTGCTGCTTTCAGAGCGCGGAGGTCTCCCCCAGTCAACAGCTGGACATGACGTGACAAATTGGGGGTTTTGTCTTTCTGGGGGGGGAGGGGAGAGGGGTTGGGGGAGGGGGGAGGGGTTGGGGGCTCCTGTGGTGGAAGGACTCAGAATGCGTTGGGAATTTCTGCAGTTTGGAGGGAAACTGGGTAGGGACTTTGCTTACTGAGGGAAATGAAGCAATGAGTGCACACGGGTCACAAGGGTACGGAGGTCACGGGGCCGTCAGCGCTAACACACGGGGAACACACCTTCCACACGGACTCCTTATATGGAAGTCGAGCTTGTTACAGATGAGTCTCGGCAAACCTCGTAAAACTCAGAGCTGTAATTGTTCTCTGGATTGTGAAAGCCAGTGAAAGAGCGTTTGAATTCTGGCTTTAATATGAGTGGAACTTTACAAAACATTCCAAAATAAAACAACAGCAGAAAAGACCCAGAATCCTCTGGGTGGCAAACACATGGTGGGCCCTGAAGCCCTTTAAATGGGGTTTTATGAAGCTGCAGCCACTCAGACCCCCCCGGGTGACCCCAGGGTGGAAAAGCTCTCCGTTTGACAGAGTCTGCCTCTTAACTTGTTAACTTGCTAATTGGCCAGCAGAGTCACTCCATGAGTAGATGAATGGGCAGCTAGCTGTGCGATGAGTCCCTCTTTAAGAGGCAGGACAGGAGGCCAGGTGGTGACTACAGGGAGCCGACACCCCACAGTGTTGTGTGTGGGGTCTGGCTCGGTTACCAAGGGGACGGGCAGCCCCATATATTATCTAGAGGAGTGTTGGGCGGACCCTAGATGAGGCTGGGAGAGGCACAAACCCAAACTCCGCCCCCAGCCTCTGTGCACCACCCCTTCTCTCTGTGTTTGACCCCCACCCTGGATACTTATTTGTGCGGGCTTGGCAGCTCCGGGGGGGGGGGGGGGGGGGGGGCAGGCATGTTCGGTAATTAGGGCGAGCTTACGGGACCATTTCTGTGACAGCTGCGCTCCCAGCGAAGACACGGGCGACCGGCACTGGGAGCTGCACGGAAGACGCCGGCACGCCAAGTCCAACAGGCAGGGGCAGGGTGGCTCGGCGCCCACGGCAACACCGTCTGTCGCTACGCAAACAGCCCCTACAGCAGTGGCATAGCAGTGACCGATGTGAGGGGGTTCAGCCTCCTCTGTCTCCCTCTCTGTCTGTGGCCACAGGGACGACGTGGTTTTGGAAGAGGCTGCATGTTCTGTGCAGCTGAGCAGAGTGTCCTGCGTGTCCCGTGTGTCCTGCATAACTGAGCCATGACTTATTTCATGACTCTGAGTCAGTTTCTGGAGGAGAAGGCATGGGGGTCAGAACAAAGTCTAGCCTGCTGGTCCGCCCCAGGGACGTCATCTTGGCTCAGTCTGGACGTTGGTGGCGTGCGGTCTCTCGGTCAGGGTGCGGGAGTTAAATAAATGTCCACAGTGCATTCCCATGTGTTCACCATGTTAGAATAACAGTCCGAGTGCGTCCAGCGCCGCCAGGCCTCTGGGTGGCAATGAAGGGCCAGGGCAGGTGAACTCATGCCTAACCGAGGGCTCTTCCCATGGGCCAGCTCCGCAGGCGAGACCCAGGCCTTGCCCTGGGCCTTGTATATTTTCCTGGTTCTCCAGTGTTTATCCACAGCTGTTTCATGTGGCGTGGCATCAAAGGGAGCCGTTCTCCTGCTCACACGTACCGCAAAACCACCGAGATCGCCAGCGTAGGAGCCGTCGCTGTTTAGCTCAGCGTCTCCGTCTGGAGCAGCGTGTGTGTATCAGCTCATTTCCAGATCCCTGAGGTGTGAACTCGGAGTGCACACATACACGTGTGTGTGGTGGAGTCTCTGTGGCTGTGATGTGGCAGACCGCACAGCTGGGCCCTGCTGGCACTCTGTCTCACCAGGTCTCATCTATCAGAACGCCTCCTTTAAGTATCTCAGTTTCAAATCACCCATGTTTATCCCTTACTGAGCGCTGCCTAAGGACTTTATTAAATATGTTAAGATGCATTCACTACTTGCTCATAAATTCTGTGCTTGTGTATAAATAGATTTTTATGTCCACAGACATGGTTGCCTGCACTGCCTGTTGACGTAAGCATATAGAAATGTGTGTGTGTGTGTGTGTGTGTGTGTGTCTGTGCATTACTCTCAGGTCCTTTAGGGGTGTGTTAGAAATAAGCTTTTAAGTGGAGACATTAACTAACCCTGTTGTAAGCAGCCTTTCCTGTAGCTGTTGGTGTGTGGGACAGAGTCCTTCATTAGAGGTGTCCTGCTCCCTCTGTGTGTGGTGTCTGTTGTGCTCAGACTGTAGTTAAACTGAACCTCCTGGACTGTACCATGAGTAACCTCCTGGACTGTACCATGAGTAAACCATTATTGCCATCCAGCATCGCTGGAGGAGGGAGCACATCATTAACGCTCCGCTGTCTCCCTGCACCCTGAAAATCCCTGTTTTTACCAGTCTAGCACTCGTAAACAGCATGCTGTTGCACACGTGCACACGTGTGAGGGCACACGCGGGCGGCCCCCCCGCTGGCCGTGTGGCACGGCCCTGCACGCAGCAGATGTTTCTCATGCGGTACCTAACAGGCCGCTGCCTGGGCCGGGCAGGGAGGGGGCTGTCATGGGGGGTGGGGGCGTACCCGTGTCGGCAGAAGCAGAATAACCACTCCATCAGGTCTCGGTGTCAGACAATGCAAACATGATCTCTGTATTTGGAGAGAGGCCGTGCGCTGCTTGGCGGCCCGACGCAGGCTGGCACCCGCGCTATCGTTTAGGAGCACGGCCTCGGTGCGATAAATGAACCCCCCAGCGCCGCGCTGTTCCGTCACGGTCGTCAGAGTGCATGGATGCAGGAAGCTCCTTTAAAGCAGCCCTCGCCCACCTCTCGCACGTGCGTGTGTGTGTGTGTGTGTGTGAGTGTGTGTGTGGAGGCCCCTGCATGTGATGACGGTGCCCCCACCTCTCTCTCTCTCCCTCTCCCCCCTCTATCTTTCTCTCTCTCTCTCTCTCTCTCCCTCTCCCCCCTCTATCTTTCTCTCTCTCTCTCTCTCTCTCTCTCTCCCTCTCCCCCTCTATCTTTTTCTCTCTCTCTCTCTCTCTCTCCCTCCCTCTCTCTCTTTCTCCCTCTCTCTCCCTCTCTCCCCCCTCTATCTTTCTCTGTCTCTCTCTCTCTCTCTCCCCCTCTCTCTTTCTCCCTCTCTCTCTCCATCTCTCTCTTTCTCTCTCTCTCCCTCCCTCTCTCTTTCTCCCTCTCTCTCTCCATCTCTCTCTTTCTCCCTCTCTCTCTTTCTCCCTCTCTCTCCCCCCTCTATCTTTCTCTCTCTCTCTCTCTCCCCCCACATCCCCCTGTCCCGCCTCCTATCTTTCTGCATGGCATCTGTTAAGTCTCTGAAGAGAGTGCTGTGTGGTGGGACCGGTGTGTCTTGCTGGGTGGATTTGAACAAGCACACGCCTGTTCTACCTCGGTGGCCTATGAAATGAGAAAATCAGGCAGTGTGATGCCGTCGGGAGCCGAGCTGGGTGATAAATCTGTGAGGAGGGACTTTTTGCATGTGTGTGTGGGGAGGAGCTTGTGTGCAGTTGATTGTATGTGTGTATGTGCATACGTGTGTGTGTGTGTGGGTGGGTATGGGTGTGTGTGTGTGTGTGTGTGTGTGTGTGTGAATCATGGAAGCAGTTCCGAGATTTAAGGATTTGATTTCACACCAGCAAAGATCTGTGTGGAAAGCCATCACACTAAATGCACATCGCATTAAAACATGTATGAGTTCATCTCCCCCTTAGTCATCTGCATTTCTGATCGTTTTTTCGAATATTCAATAATTCATTATCTCCTGTGAAACAGAGAGGGTCAGATTACACACTGGAACTTCTCAGGCTTCCTCCATACTGCCTTTTGATGGGGGGCAAAAACAAAGAGCCTTCATCTAAATCTCCATTAGGTGGGTGTGAAATTCACATCCTGCTCTGGTTTTTAATGTTTTGTTTAGACTGCCAGCGTTGCCGCTCTCATTTTCTGACATTGTTGTGTGTTGCGCGGGGAGCATTCCTCTGACTAATGACCCCGAGGGCTCGGCAGACCCCCCGTCTGACGCCTGTGTGGAAGCCCCGGCAGTCACGCTGCGTGTGGTGTAGCGGGCTCACGGGCACAGCTACTGTTAAATGTCATGACGGGGACTGATAGGATCTTCTCTGCGGCCGGGAGGAGGGGCAGCTGTTTTCATCTCCTCACATCTACTGTTGTCTTCAAAGCGAGGGGGTGGCACACCTGTACCTGGAGTGTACTTTTTGCATCGTTCACTTCCATGAGGGCATTTAAAGGACAGGTGTGTATGGATGCGTGTGTGTGTGCACGTGTGCACGTTTGTGTGTGTGCATGTGTAAAGTATGAGAATGAAATAAGACAGACATGATTATTAAATGTGGAAAAGGTTTAAAAAGATGCTTATAATTTTTAAATATGTCGCAAAATCTACACAACAACTCTCAGCAGTGTTAAAACCACAGATAATCCCAGATTATCTAGTCAAAATAATCTTAGATACTGACATTGACAGTGGAGGTGACAATCTCTCAGCATGGGTGACAGACAGCTCTTCCAGCCAATCAGACTTATAGAAACCCAGTGCTCACAGGTCTGTGTTGCTCTGTCCTGCTCAGGAAGTGTCATGTGCACGTGTCTATGGCTTCACACTGCGGTCCATCATGGGCTATGATGTAAGCACAGGGACAGTCTGAGGTCATACCCTGTAATCCGAGCAGATGCAAATACGTCTTTGTAGTGGCATCTACTTAAAAGGGGCATGCAAATAGGTCTTAAAGGGGCGTGCATGCTTGGAGGTGTGTTTGTCTGTGGACCTCACACATGCAGGACCAGGAGCTGTTTTAACAAGCCTGTGTGAGGGGTGGTCTCTCTCTGGCACTGGCCCCGCCCCACCACAGCCCCGCCCCATCACGGCCCCGCCCCCCACTCATACCGCCGAGAAGCTCCAGTTCCGAGCCTCCTTCCTTCCTCTTTCAGGTCCCTTGCGTGTTGTGACTCCCGACAAGTCCTCCAATTTGCTCGGCTGTGTGAGGAGTCAAGGGGCATCGATGTGCCCCCGCAGACTGGGGCCCGCTCTCGGGTTTCGGCGCAGACAGCGGAGGTGCTGGTAGTGCTGGGTGGGTTTTGGGGGGCGGGGGGATTAGTGGGTCGAACTGAGGCCCCTGACACAGTGACAGTGCTCCTCCATCCCCCCAGGCCCCGGAAGCTTCTGTGCGCTGTGCCCAGTCGTCTCATTGATCCTGCCTCGTCTCAGATTCAACCCTTCACTACTAGTGAGGGTGTGTGTGTGTGTGTGTGTGTGTGTGTGTGTGTGTGTGTGAGCATAGCAAGTCCAATTTAGCCCTGCCATTAACGAAGGTCGAAAGGATACCACTGCCACAGTGTGTGAGCGCTGTGCTAACACCCCACAGCAAACATTAAGACCCTGAACTGTCAATACACCAAAAAGAAAACGATTCCTGCTCTGATCAATGTGAGGCGCTAGTGAGGTGAGGGCAGAACTCTGCTTCAGCCCCAGAAGGATTTGGTCATTGATTAGCTGAATGTCCTAGGTTAGCTCACACACACACACAGAAGGATGAATATTATTATCAATATGATTATTCATAAAGAAGACTACCATTATCAATCTAATTATTAATAAAGAAGGACAGATATAATTATCAATATAATTATTAATAAGGAAGAAGGAAGAATATCATTATCAATATAATTATTAATAAAGATTATTCATTATAATTCTAATTATTTTCCTGTTTCAAAGACCCTGTTTTCGAGCATTCCCAGTCATTCCCACCGCGGTGGATCCCCTTAAAACCTGATCCTGGCTGATTCTCCGACTCACCGATCGATTTCCCTGGGTGAAAATAAGAGGATACAAAAGCATGTTAGACTCTCTGGAATCAGATCCAATCCATTAGAGGATCAATACACTGAAGGCGAAAGGCAGAAACAGACCCTGAGTGTTGACAAAACCAAATAAATATAGACGTGCCAGAGAGCAGAAATGAGATTACTGTCAAAGGATCTAAGCACAACACTTTTAACCCCTAACCTAACAATCTGTGTTTACACCACCGCACAAGGGCAGGGCAGGGAGGGGGCGTGGAGGGGGCGGGGCAGCTACAGGCCAGGGGGCGGAGCAGCCAGCACCATGGCCTGGTGGAATATACATACATACATGGAACAGCGCCTAGTGACTGGAGCCCAGAGGGGGCGTGTCCCCGGCTGCATGCAGAGTAGACGGTCCACGAGTGAACGACATGGCACATTGAAACCTTATCGACTGGTTTTGTCGGAAATTTCTTTAATGTTTGTAGACGTTGTTTCATTTCATTTTGTTTGTTGTTCAGGTTCATTTAATTGTTTTTTAAGTTAAAGTGTAATGTCTGTCATATCTACATGTATATTTATTATTCTGCCTGTTCTGGAATGCATGGCGAGTAGAACTGCACATTAACATGTTTTCCTCTGGTTTTTTTCATGGTTCCTCCTGGTTCTGCGGCTCTGTGCTTTTAGGTAAGTAACGTCTTTAATCTCATTTACCCACAACTTGGGGTAGACACATTCCAGCACAGGACCAGCGTGTAAAACGCTGGTCTCCTTCTGCCAGCCTCTCAGAAACATGAATAGACTAATCGAACACAGAAGGTTCATTATTTGGCGGCATCGTTCCTTGGCCAGACCACATGCTTTCACTCTTTTTCCTCTGGTTATGTGGGCCACACTTATTGGTTTGGTGGCGACAGCTGAGTGTGTCTGCAGCACGTAACATTTTTAAAGTGTTAGTGGTGTTGGAGAAAACGACCTGTCGGAATGCAGACACACTAGCCACGCCTCCTGGCCCGGTCCTTCCCCACTCCCGGTGCCCATATCCATAATCCCCCTCATAATGGACTGGCAGCAGTACCCAAGGCCTGCTTTCCAGATGGAGTTTCTGTATGGTATGAAACTGGCACCAGCCATGACTAGACCCCCACTGTTCACCCTCATACTCAAAGATGCAAGCAGTCACAGATGGGGGAAACACACAGACATCCATGCACATGCACACACACACGTGCACGTGAACAGACATCCATGCACATGCACACACACACGTGCACGTGAACAGACATCCATGCACATGCACACACACGTGCACACGTGTGTTTAAGGTGGCAGCAGCAAGAGCTGAATACAAACGCTGTGTCCTGGCTGCATGAACTGTGTCATGCGCTCTCTTTGGGGGCCTGCTCGTCATAGCGCCCCCTGCTGTTAACTCCCCCTCCACCCCCTTCTCCAGTCCTGCTCCTCCTTTGACCCACAGCCGTGCACGTAGGCCACACCACGTCCATACTGCTTGACCAGTCAGACATCTCTGATCAGACATACCTAGATACCCCTCTCTGCCCCAAAACCACTAATCCAAAGCTTAGCCAGAAAATGTCATTAATTTTGAGGTCAAATAATGAACGCCAGCCCAAACCCTGGTCTATTAGTACGGTTGGGATGTTAGTATAGTTGTCTGTTAGTGTGGTTGGTCTATTAGTACGGGTGGGATGTTAGTATAGTTGTCTGTTAGTATAGTTGTCTGTTAGTGTGGTTGGTCTATTAGTACGGTTGGGATGTTAGTATAGTTGTCTGTTAGTATGATTGTCTGTTAGTGTGGTTGGTCTATTAGTACAGGTGGGATGTTAGTATAGTTGTCTGTTAGTATAGTTGTCTGTTAGTATGGTTGTCTGTTAGTGTGGTTGGTCTATTAGTACGGGTGGGATGTTAGTATAGTTGTCTGTTAGTATAGTTGTCTGTTAGTGTGGTTGGTCTATTAGTACGGTTGGGATGTTAGTATAGTTGTCTGTTAGTATAGTTGTCTGTTAGTATGGTTGTCTGTTAGTGTGGTTGGTCTATTAGTACGGTTGGGATGTTAGTATAGTTGTCTGTTAGTATAGTTGTCTGTTAGTATGGTTGGTCTATTAGTACGGTTGGGATGTTAGTATAGTTGTCTGTTAGTATAGTTGTCTGTTAGTGTGGTTGTTCTATTAGTACGGTTGGGATGTTAGTATAGTTGTCTGTTAGTATAGTTGTCTGTTAGTATGGTTGTCTGTTAGTGTGGTTGGTCTATTAGTACGGGTGGGATGTTAGTATAGTTGTCTGTTAGTGTGGTTGGTCTATTAGTACGGTTGGGATGTTAGTATAGTTGTCTGTTAGTATAGTTGTCTGTTAGTATGGTTGTCTGTTAGTGTGGTTGGTCTATTAGTACGGTTGGGATGTTAGTATAGTTGTCTGTTAGTATAGTTGTCTGTTAGTATGGTTGGTCTATTAGTACGGGTGGGATGTTAGTATAGTTGTCTGTTAGTATAGTTGTCTGTTAGTATGGTTGGTCTATTAGTACAGTTGGGATGTTAGTATAGTTGGGATGTTAGTATAGTTGTCTGTTAGTATAGTTGTCTGTTAGTATGGTTGTTCTATTAGTACGGGTGGGATGTTAGTATAGTTGTCTGTTAGTGTGGTTGGTCTATTAGTACGGTTGGGTTGTTAGTATAGTTGTCTGTTAGTATAGTTGTCTGTTAGTGTGGTTGGTCTATTAGTATGGGTGGGTTGTTAGTATAGTTGTCTGTTAGTATGGTTGTCTGTTAGTGTGGTTGGTCTATTAGTGTGGTTGGTCTACACACTTGTCATCTGTGGTGTCTGTGGTGTCGCTGGTGATTGCATAAGTGTGTACATGAAAGGCTCCTGTCCTGTCCTGTCCTGTCCAGTCCTGTCCTGTCCTGTCCTGTCCTGTCCAGTCCTGTTCTGTCCTACTCTGTGCTGTCATGTCCCCCTGCGTCTGCTAACTGGCAGCTGAGCTGGTGAAATTGAGATGGGGCAGAGTGGGAAGCTATTAATGTTCAGTGATCACTGGGCCACGTAATAGTTATCAGTGTTTTAGGGGCAATATTATTACCATGTAACGAAGGCCTTGATGACTTTATTAGCCCCTTCCAGTCATTCTGCTATCGCTTACAAAACTGACCCCAAGACCACACCCCTCGTCACTCCTCCTTGGCGCACCCTGTGAAGAAATCAAATTATGGGCAGTGAAGGCTTAAATCACGCACCCCCGTACCCCGAGTGACATAAAAAATGACCATGGGGGGGTTACGCAGAGTTCAGGCCGGGTAATGAAATGGCCAGCGCGGTAATAGAGGGGGAGAGGTGTTCTGAATATCTGTGGAAAGTGGTGGGAGGGGTTAATAAAAGAGGGGTTCATTTAGAGGGTATCTCCTCAGTCTGACCCATACCTCCCCTCCTCCCTCGCCATGATGGACTGCCACGGCCGATTGAAAGTGCGCGTTTATCCAAGTCGTCATTGTTAGGTGACGTGAGGTGCCACGCTGGATATGGTCCCTCATAAATCCCGCGCCTCCAGGTCCCAACGAGTCCCGCTCACGCTCACACCTTCTCCCTCCACTGTCCTAATCCTGGTCGTAAGCAATATAATATGTGTAATTTGACACCTCCTCGAGTCCGTGGCTCCTGCTCCCAGTGCTGACGTGGTTAACTGCTGGCTGAGATTAAGCTAACCCTGATCAGATGGTGCGCTACCAAATGAGACCAATTTAAGTGTCAGTTTCAGTGCTAGCAGGCGTGCGGGAGTTTGCCTCTTGGAGACAGTTAATTCTGCCTGAATTCCGGTGCGCCATGAGCACAGATGGCGGTGGAACCAGCGCAGGTGCGCCTCCGTGTCTGACACCTGTCAAATGTTTACGGCTCAATCCGGACGCCTCAGAGGTGGCCCGCTCCCTTGTTAACGAATGCCTCTGCGCTCTCATCTTCAATGGCTGGCTGTTGCAAACAGCAACAACGTGTCACCTCTGACCCTGGGCCTGTCACCCTACTACCTGTTTGTGTTAACCTCATGCTCTGGCCACGGGGAAGGTCAAACCCGTAGGTCAGCCTTATTAGCACACAGTGACCTCCTCAAAATGAAAAGGGCAGGGACCTTTCTCTCGTTTTGATCTTAAATGCAAAATATTCAGACAAGAAATCCCAAGACGGAAAGACTGAGTTCATTCGGAGGTCCTGGGACTGTGATTAGTCAGTGAAATGTAGTTAACAAACACCTGCACTGCAGGAGAACTATGTGTCATCTTCTATGTGTCATTTTCGCCTGACCAAAAGCAGCAGGTCCTTCTCCATTCTCCTGACCTTCAGCCTTAGCCCTCTGCTCCCCCACCCTGAGTTAAATCGGAGTTTAATTCCCCACAGCCGCCACGGCCAAGCAGGAAATAAAAAGGCCGTTAGCAGGCCGCCGCCAGCTAGCCGATGTTGATCGTCTTTTACGACGGGCGGGTGCAGGGAAGATGCGGCTAACGTCTTCGTCCCCCAGGCGGTCTCTTAGGTGCAGCTCCACCGTGGGGCCCAGGACATCGGCAGTGCGGGGCAGCAGGGCCTGCCAGCCGGTGATTAGTAGTAAAATTTTAATGGGGATCCATACATATGTCTGGCTGTCATTTTTACGAGGACGTTTATACAGGCAGTAGTCCCCATCATTACTGCTCCACACGTCCCCTCCCCGAACCCCCACACACTCGTCTCAGGCACGGGACCTGGGCCGATCGTGAAGCACGCGCCTGCCGAACGGCCTGTCCTCATCACAGCCCTGGGCGGGGCAGATTGGGGGCGGGGGGGGGCGGTTTATAGCTGTAAAGAGCAGATTCCCCTCTTAGAGTAATGGAATGGCTGAGAAGCAGAGGGCTGTGGGTGCAGTCACAGTTGGCCTGATAGGATATTTATTGGCCCTCGTCCCCCTGGGAACACTGGGCTTAATGTGTCTCCCATAAGAGGGTCCAAGGTTCCTTTCTGGACGTATTTACAGTGGGTCATATTTACAAGCGACTCAGATTAATACCCATAACCAGGTTTGCTGTCCTTAGCCAGACCATAGATCGCCGGGTGTGGTGTTATGAACTGCTCCACCGTGACCCCTGAATGAAAATGTCATTCTATAAGTTAAAGCCGGTCTGTGATCAAACAGGCCAGGTGTGAGCGGAATCGCGGTAGAGAGGCTACAGATCCTCCACGCCACCACCCTGAGAACTGCAGGCGTCAGTCACATCTGTGCGAGACGCACCTGTAGAGGCCTGAGCTGACTGCTGGTCAGGGCTGGGCCAAGCGGACAAAGTCCAGAAGCATTAATGACTTTCCAGAGGGTTGGGCACCCTGTCTTATACAGCCCAGCAGGACGCTATCAGAGCTGTAGCAGCCCCTTACGGTGTCCCCTCCTGAGTAAATAAATACCGGGGTGGGGTGCAGAGGCCTGGGAGAGGATCGATATGGAGGTGGGGTGGGGCGAGCACTCCCTTCACTAACAAGTGTGCTAACAGAGTTAGCAGGGCAGCCACCTGGGCTGATGAGGGGATGACACTCCTTCACGCTGACACGCTCGGCTGCCGGTCAGCCTGTGAGCGCACCCTCCACTATGCCCCCACGGTGGGTCTAATGCAGTTAACAGGGACCGGCAGGGGTTAGGACCAGGTTAGGACCAGGTGTGGGGGAGAAGCCTGGGACTGAATCATGGGGCTGATAGGGAGGGGTTTCGAGCACAGGCTGTCAGATGACTAACACACACCAAGCTAACATGCTTCACTAACCATCTCTGCAGCTACAGACAGCACACAGCCCCGCCTCCCCTGATTGACAGCACAGACAGGAAGTTGTCCCTCTCCCCTGGACTACACTCCTCCATGTTGGACAAGGAGTTCGTTAAGTCCCAACACCCAAACCATAGCTCCTCCTCCCAAATGCTGTCCTTATCGCCTGCGTCCTCCAGCGTCGTCTGGGGTGGGGATAAACACCACGCAGCTTTATGGCGATAATCTCGGACAGCGGAGATATGATCAGAGGCTTTGGGAGCTGCTGACCACTTAAACCGGGCAGCGCCATGCACCACGTGCTTCAGCGCAGTTATCGATCTGCCATCTCTCTCGCCACAAATGCCGGGACTATTAGCCCCCCCCCCCCAACCTCCTTCTGTTTGTTTTGAATGAGAATAGTAAAAGAATTGGCTCGTTTTTTATCTTATTGTCGGTAACTCGACCTCCCTCGCGGCTGAGACCAAAACACAATCCTAATCTGGTTAGGGAGACAGAAACATGGTGAGAGATAATAACGTAAACGGGAAAGCTGACCGCAACTATAGATCCCCCCTGCATCCGCGGTGGCTCCGGAGCGGACATTAGAGTGGCCTGTGATTGGTTTGGACGGTATTGTGGGACGTAAGTGAGTTTGATTGATAGCTCTGTTTAAGGCCAGTGTGTCCACTCGTATGTTTCATTTCTAAAGTGCGACAGAGACGTCCCCGTTAAACCGTAGCAGGTTCTAGACGGAGAAAGAAGCAGAGATGATCGCAACATTCTCTTCGTCTCCGCTGCTAAGAGTGCAGGGTCACGGACCGGGTCACAGTCCAGGTCACAGCCCGGGTCACGGCCCGGCCCAGCGCTTTGGGTGGGGAAGATCTGGCCAGTGCCACTTTGGCTACACACACTGTAGGTTTCAGTCCAGTAATGGGGTGCCATGTCCTGGTGTGTTTACCAGGCATATTTGTTTGTGCGTGTTTGCGCGCATGTGTGTGTGTGTGTGTGTGTGTGTGTGTGTGTGTGAGAGAGAGTAGGATGAGTATAGTCCTGTTTGACACTGGGAGAGAAACTCTATCTGCTCATATCTACTTCATGTGTCCTTCAGACTCTTCGTAACGAGGTGCTCTGACCTCCATCATACCAGTGCACTCAAATGACAGCTATGTGTGTGTGTGTGTGTGCGTGCGTGCATGCATGTGTGTGTGTGTGTATCTACAGATCTGCAGCTTTTATGCCCTGCAATGTAGGAAATATATATTTTCATTCTCAGCTATGCTCTCTCACACACACACACACACACACACAGAGGCGGTGTGTGATTAGTACCTGTGAGTAATAGCCCTGTTTGGCAGACAGCTGCTGTGTCTTGTTTACATAATAAGTGATTACCCTAATTTTGAGTTCAGTCTGATAAATAGTCTACCCTGTGACAGCCTCCACGGGAGCCATGGTGATAATACCTTTTTGATTATTCAATAAATAACCCATAATTCGACATTGATTGGGCTGTGAATGTGATGTGTGTGTGTGTTGGGGGGGTCAGTATTGACCCTTGTGGTCAGTTCCATACTGGCCACTGGTCACTAAGGTCAGGTCTCTCTGCCCTGCGTCCACTCTTGTCGCAGCTGATCTGATTTGTAAAGGGTCCACCCCCCCCTTACGGTCAAATCTAACGCCTGGTAATGACCACCACTTAATAACTTTTAGTATTATCTTAGCTCGTGTTGACCGTATTCGGCCATCAGCTGTAGCAGGAGGCATGTTGAGATCAATGCAAACGTCTTTGCTGGCTATGTGAGAAATGTGTGAGATTCTGGGAGATGTCCTTGAGCTTTGATCCACTTAGTGTGGTCACTCGCCCTTCTCACTGAGCCTCAGCCCTCAGCTCCGTTAGCCAACAGAGCCACGGCTGTGTTATTGGAAGCTTCCTCCGTCGTTATTGGTTTATTGATTGTTGGGTGTTTGGCCTTCTGTCGTCTCTTTTCATCTGTATGCAGATGTGCTTACGCAGCAGGCGGCCCCCTCGCCTGCTGTCTGCCACGCCCATGTCCCGCCTCTCTTTTGACATCACCCACCCCGACAGGTTGGCGCAGGGCGTGTGTGTGTGTGACGAGCAGGCCCGTCCATCTGCAGGAGAAAACCGGACTGAAAATGTCTCCCTTCCCGGTGGCCCCTGAAACACTTTACTGCACTGGATGTTCCTGTTAAATGCACCCGTGTCTCCCCCAATCAAACCGGCTGCAGACGGAGCACTTTCCTTTCTAAACAACCGCCCAAGGCCAAACCCCCCTCTGGTCTTTTGTTTCAGAAAGCATGCTCAAGTCCAGCTCACAACGGAGGCACTAATGAAGCAAAGCGTTTGATGTTGGAAATAAAAAAGCAGACCTGCCGTTGGCTGCGTCTCAAACAGTGCTCGCTGTATCTCAAACAGTGCTGGCTGCATCTCAAACATTGCTCAATGCCTCTTAAACAGTGTTCACTGTGTCTAAAACAGTGCTCACTACATCTCACTCAGCGCTTGTTGCATCTTCCCTGGCAGTGTATCTTTTAAGAACATCATGAGAGGGGGTTAATAGCATCTTGTCAGAGTGCCAGCAGACCTTAGCAGCCTTGACACCACCCCTCTAGCCCACCAACAACTCCAACCAAGCCCACCGCCCAGTTCCACCCACGATTTCACTCCACCCAGCCACACCTTCGGAGAGTGGAGTCTGGGTTTTGAAAACTCACCGTGAGACACTACAGTCCAGATGGATGTGTTTGTACACGCGCAAGTGTTCCTACCTAGATGTAAAGAACCAGCCCTGACTGAGACTAGACCGAGAATAATCTATGGGGAGAGAGAGAGAGAGAGAGAGAGGAGAGAGAGAGAGAGAGGAGAGAGAGAGAGAGAGAGAGAGAGAGAGAGAGAGAGAGAGAGTATTGTTATAATACTGCTTTGGCAATACTGTAATTGTATATGGTCATGGCAATAAAGCTTACTGAACTGAACTGAGAGAGAGAGAGAGAGCGGCTGGCGAGAGGGAGACATTATGATTAAGAACCTTTACTCATTATGTCCCACTTTCGTCTGTTGGGAGAAAATCATTCCATTCATAATTCATTCCCTCAATTACTATTAATAAAGAGGCATTTCAGCGCAGGAGGGTGGGAATCATTACATGTATCACAGCATTAACACTTTTATTTGAACATCACCAACCCCAATTCCTCACCAGGTTAATAAGAGAGACAATCCCCCCTGATGGTGTCATGGAATTATTGTATGGATATGATATTCTAATCTATTAGCCCCTGTGTGATGTATTCACTCAGATAATTGGGCACGATGGAGAGTAGACAGTACAGCACAGGGGGCAGGACGGGTAGGCCGCCCCGAGGATGAGAACTGTGGGCTACAGATATGAGGAAAGGTGTGAGTTTATGGGGTGAGAATACGCTGGCATGATAATGAGAACTTGTGAGAGGATACACCAGGACTGAGAGGTATCATCATCTACTGGACCTTGCAGGTCTGTGAGGACGAACTTGTGGGTGTGTGTGGGTATGTGTGGGTTTGTGTGGGTGTGTGGGGGTGTAATTTATTTGAGCTCCTACTTTTTTATAGAAAAGAAGTAACAGCTTCATTCTATAAATTTTTAAAATCTGGTCACTTTCAAAAGGTTCCAGACAGATGACTATGCTGAACCAGTGCATTGGGACATGGTGTGTGTTCTCACTGCACAGAGCGCTGTTACACTGGTGTTATACTGGTGTGTGCTGTTACACTGGTGTTATACTGGTGTGTGCCGTTACCCTGGCGTGTGCCGTTACGCTGACTCGTAATCCTGCTGGTGAGTCCGTGACATTTCACTCGTAGCACCGCCCACTATCACACTCGTAGCTCCGCCTTCTCTAAAACAGCCATTCTGTAACTCCCACACAATTTTAAATACTGAACCCTTGCTTCACAAACACAAACACACACACACACACACACACACACACACGCTCACAC
>NC_137516.1:19302500-19305000 GCF_041902795.1 Electrophorus electricus
TAGTGTCCTAACCCTGCGTCTCCACTCTAGTGTCCTAACCCTGCGTCCCCACTCTAGTGTCCTAACCCTGCGTCCCCACTCTAGTGTCCTAACCCTGCGTCCTCACTCTAGTGTCCTAACCCTGCGTCCCCACTCTAGTGTCCTAACCCTGCGTCCCCACTCTAGTGTCCTAACCCTGCGTCCCCACTCTAGTGTCCTAACCCTGCGTCCCACTCTAGTGTCCTAACCCTGCGTCCCCACTCTAGTGTCCTAACCCTGCGTCCCCACTCTAGTGTCCTAACCTTGCGTCTCCACTCTAGTGTCCTAACCCTGCGTCCCCACTCTAGTGTCCTAACCCTGCGTCCCCACTCTAGTGTCCTAACCCTGCGTCCCCACTCTAGTGTCCTAACCCTGCGTCCCCACTCTAGTGTCCTAACCCTGCGTCCCACTCTAGTGTCCTAACCCTGCGTCCCCACTCTAGTGTCCTAACCCTGCGTCCCCACTCTAGTGTCCTAACCCTGCGTCCCCACTCTAGTGTCCTAACCCTGCGTCCCCACTCTAGTGTCCTAACCCTGCGTCCCCACTCTAGTGTCCTAACCCTGCGTCCCCACTCTAGTGTCCTAACCCTGCGTCCCACTCTAGTGTCCTAACCCTGCGTCCTCACTCTAGTGTCCTAACCTTGCGTCCCACTCTAGTGTCCTAACCCTGCGTCCCCACTCTAGTGTCCTAACCCTGCGTCCCCACTCTAGTGTCCTAACCCTGCGTCCCCACTCTAGTGTCCTAACCCTGCGTCCCCACTCTAGTGTCCTAACCCTGCGTCCCCACTCTAGTGTCCTAACCCTGCGTCCCCACTCTAGTGTCCTAACCCTGCGTCCCCACTCTAGTGTCCTAACCCTGCGTCCCCACTCTAGTGTCCTAACCCTGCGTCCTCACTCTAGTGTCCTAACCCTGCGTCCCCACTCTAGTGTCCTAACCCTGCGTCCTCATTCTAGTGTCCTAACCCTGCGTCTCCACTCTAGTGTCCTAACCCTGCGTCCTCACTCTAGTGTCCTAACCCTGCGTCTCCACTCTAGTGTCCTAACCTTGCGTCCTCACTCTAGTGTCCTAACCCTGCGTCCTCACTCTAGTGTCCTAACCCTGCGTCCCCACTC
The DNA here is from genome assembly GCF_041902795.1 of Electrophorus electricus. Lineage (NCBI taxonomy): Eukaryota > Metazoa > Chordata > Actinopteri > Gymnotiformes > Gymnotidae > Electrophorus > Electrophorus electricus. Next base: position 19,303,631 of record NC_137516.1, read on the forward strand.
TAGTGTCCTAACCCTGCGTCCTCACTCTAGTGTCCTAACCCTGCGTCTCCACTCTAGTGTCCTAACCCTGCGTCCCCACTCTAGTGTCCTAACCCTGCGTCCCCACTCTAGTGTCCTAACCCTGCGTCCTCACTCTAGTGTCCTAACCCTGCGTCCCCACTCTAGTGTCCTAACCCTGCGTCCCCACTCTAGTGTCCTAACCCTGCGTCCCCACTCTAGTGTCCTAACCCTGCGTCCTCACTCTAGTGTCCTAACCCTGCGTCCCCACTCTAGTGTCCTAACCCTGCGTCCCCACTCTAGTGTCCTAACCCTGCGTCCCCACTCTAGTGTCCTAACCTTGCGTCCTCACTCTAGTGTCCTAACCCTGCGTCCCCACTCTAGTGTCCTAACCTTGCGTCCTCACTCTAGTGTCCTAACCCTGCGTCCCCACTCTAGTGTCCTAACCCTGCGTCCCCACTCTAGTGTCCTAACCCTGCGTCTCCACTCTAGTGTCCTAACCCTGCGTCTCCACTCTAGTGTCCTAACCCTGCGTCCTCATTCTAGTGTCCTAACCCTGCGTCCCCACTCTAGTGTCCTAACCCTGCGTCTCCCCTGTAGTGTCCTAACCCTGCGTCCCCACTCTAGTGTCCTAACCCTGCGTCTCCACTCTAGTGTCCTAACCCTGCGTCCCCACTCTAGTGTCCTAACCCTGCGTCTCCACTCTAGTGTCCTAACCTTGCGTCCTCACTCTAGTGTCCTAACCCTGCGTCCCCACTCTAGTGTCCTAACCCTGCGTCCCCACTCTAGTGTCCTAACCCTGCGTCTCCACTCTAGTGTCCTAACCCTGCGTCTCCACTCTAGTGTCCTAACCCTGCGTCCTCATTCTAGTGTCCTAACCCTGCGTCCCCACTCTAGTGTCCTAACCCTGCGTCCTTATTCTAGTGTCCTAACCCTGCGTCTCCACTCTAGTGTCCTAACCCTGCGTCCCCACTCTAGTGTCCTAACCCTGCGTCTCCCCTGTAGTGTCCTAACCCTGCGTCTCCACTCTAGTGTCCTAACCCTGCGTCTGCACTCTAGTGTCCTAACCCTGCGTCTCCATTCTAGTGTCCTAACCCTGCGTCTCCCCTGTAGTGTCCTAACCCTGCGTCTCCACTCTAGTGTCCTAACCCTGCGTCTCCACTCTAGTGTCCTAACCCTGCGTCTCCATTCTAGTGTCCTAACCCTGCGTCTCCCCTGTAGTGTCCTAACCCTGCGTCTCCCCTGTAGTGTCCTAACCCTGCGTCTCCACTGTAGTCTCAACCCTGCCCCCCAGGCTGACAGCCCCACAGGAACTACTCCTCAGTCATGGCCTTTCAGATACACTCAGGTTATAAGTGACAGTTGCCGGTAAG
>NC_137516.1:19330000-19337500 GCF_041902795.1 Electrophorus electricus
TGAACAGATATGAACACATGAACAGATATGAACATATGAACAGATATGAACACATATACACCTGAACAGATATGAACACATGTACACCAGAACAGATATGAACACATGAACAGATATTAACACATGAACAGATATGAACACATATACACCTGAACAGATATGAACACATGTACACCGGAACAGATATGAACACATGAACAGATATTAACACATGAACAGAGATGAACACATGAATAGATAGTAACACATGTACACCTGAACAGATATGAACACATATACACCTGAACAGATATGAACACATGAACAGATATGAACACATGAACAGATATGAACACATGAACAGATATGAACACATGAATAGATAGTAACACATGTACACCTGAACAGATATGAACACCTGAACAGATATGAACACATGAACAGATATGAAAACATGAATAAATAGTAACACATGTACACCTGAACAGATATGAACACATATACACCTGAACAGATATGAACACATGTACACCTGAACAGATATGAACACCTGAACAGATATGAACACATGAATAGATAGTACACCTGAACAGATATGAACACATGAATAGATAGTAACACATGTACACCTGAACAGATATGAACACATGAACAGATATGAACACATGAACAGATATGAACACATGAATAGATAGTAACACATGTACACCTGAACAGATATGAACACATGAACAGATATGAACACATGAACAGATATGAACACATGAATAGATAGTAACACATGTACACCTGAACAGATATGAACACATGAACAGATATGCAGTTGGTGCAGTTCAGGAGACAGAGCAGGACTTTCTCTGCTCACACACCACATATACACACCTCACACACCACATATACACACCTCACATACCTCACATACCACATATACACACCTCACACACCACATATGCACACCTCACACACCACATATACAAACCTCACACACCACATATACACACCTCACACACCACATATACACACCTCACATACCTCACATACCACATATACACACCTCACACACCACATATGCACACCTCACACACCACATATACACACCTCACACACCACATATACACACCTCACACACCACATATACACACCTCACACACCTCACACACCACATATACACACCTCACACACCACATATACACACCTCACACACCACATATACACACCTCACACACCTCACACACCACATATACACACCTCACACACCACATATACACACCTCACACACCTCACACACCACATATACACACCTCACACACCACATATACACACCTCACACACCACATATGCACACCTCACATACCTCACATACCACATATACACACCTCACACACCACATATGCACACCTCACACACCACATATACACACCTCACACACCACATATACACACCTCACACATCACATATACACACCTCACACACCTCACACACCACATATACACACCTCACACACCACATATACACACCTCACACACTCATTAAAAAAAACTCCATATTTGAAGGGAATATGATAAGAATTTAAGGTAAATTGCGAGTGGGTTTAGGAGATATAATGTGTCAAAAATATCAACATAATATGTTTATAAGTGCAACACTTGTATCTCATGTATATAATATTTAACCGCATGTGCCATCACATATATCTATTAAAGTCTGTGTGGCAGTGTGTGTGTGTTCGAGACTACAGTAGTTTTATATGTATGTGAAGCTTATTGAAGATCTTTTATTTATTTTCCATTTTTCTTTCCATAAATTTGTAGCACTTTTAATATGAATGATTCTGTAAATTGTGGAGGCCCATAAAGCTGTTTGGATTTAAGACAGAGAAACATATAGGGGGTAGAGAGAGAGGGAGAGAGAGAGGGAGAGAGAGAGGGAGAGAGAGAGAGAGAGCGAGAGAGAGAGAGAGAGAGAAAGCATGCCCTATTCTGTTTGACTGATACTTATCCATCCTGGGCCCTGGAGCAGTTACAGTTTAATAATTAATAAAGGGCAGAGTGTTACCCTCGCCTGGGACTGGTGGCTTCAGACCTGACTGTGCTGAAGGCCACACCCCAAGCCACACTCCAGGACACACCCACAACAGTCATAGGCCCCGCCTCCTAGGTGTGGTTAGGATAAAGATGATATGGCATCTACAGGAGTACAGATCTCCCTCATACCCTACTACCTCACCAGAACCACACACACACACACACACACACACAAACATACACATGCACACACACACACACACACACACAAACATACACATGCACACACACACACACAGACATACACATGCACACACACACACACACACACAAACATACACATGCACACACACACACACACACACACACACACAGACATACACATGCACACACACACAAACACACACACACATACACTGGCTCACAGGCACACACATATCATTGAAAGTGACATGGTGAATTTGTGGCAATTTATAGTAAATCTCTGTCTAATGAAACCGATTCATTGGCTGGCAAATGAGACAGTGAGTGCATGTAAAATGTAGCAGCCTGTTTAACATGTAGGTTAGAGAGCTGTCAGGATACATGCAGGAGAACAGGTCTGAGATCAGGACCGCCAGCTAGCTCTCTCTCTCTCTCTCTCTCTCTCTCTCCCTCTCCCTCTCTCTCTCTCTCTCTCCCTCTCCCTCTCTCTCTCTCTCTCTCTCTCTCTCTCTCTCTCTCTCTCTCTCTCTCTCTCTCTCTCTCCCTCTCTCTGCCATGTCATCCCCTGCTCAAGTATGGAGCTATAACTCCAACCACCTGTGCCAATCTACCCGACGCCCACCTGACCCCTCACATGCTGGTGCATGCGGCACCAAAAGCAATCTTTATCTCCAGCGAACACCCCCGCCCCCACCCGTCGAATGGTATTTATTCAATTTTCACCCTCTCCTTCCCCCTCCGTAGCTCACCCCCCCACACGCACACGCACTCTCTCTCTCTAACTCTCATCTCTCATGGTAGGTGATTTTGACAGCCCAAGCGCTCTGTTTGGCCCTGCGGTGCTTTGAGGAGGCCTGTAACTGTGTGGTTAATCCTCTGTTACATGGATTAATGCAGGATTAACACACGGATCTCTGTTTTTGTACCTTTGTCAGCCTCCTCTCCGTGCCTGAGCGGGAGGTGGAGTTAGAGATGCTTCCTCTCCTGTTGCCTCCATCTTTGTTCAGGCACCTCGTTAGCTGAGGCAAGAGGAGACCCCCCCACCGTCCCGTCCCGCCGCTCATATCACGCCTGTCTCGCCGCTCTGACAGGAGAGAATGAAGCACAGACACTTTTCCCGCCAACAGCAGCTGGAGAGCAGAGGAGACGCAGTGCTCCATCCCAGCTCTGCTGCTCCTTTCATCTGCCAACGTTGTCTCTCCCTCTCTACTCACCTTGTTGTTTCTTTCCGTCCGTGTCGCTTACCAAGATCTTCTCTCTCATCGTCACCAGAAAACAAACAAACAGACAGACAGGCAGACAGACAGACAGGCAGACAGACAGACAGGCAGACCTGCACAAAGCACACGCTGTACCCCCCCTGTTGTTTAGAGCTGTTTGACAGAGCCGGTAGCTCCTGGCGTGACTGTGGGTTGGATGTTAATCCCTGGCTGCACAAACATTCTGAGTGGGCAGGCCTTGTTGGCAGTCCAATCCAATACTGGGATTAACCATTGAAAACACTGGTATAATTTTACCTTCAATCCCAGTTTCCCATGATCCAGATTAAGACTCAATTTAGACTTTCCAGTTGTGATTCACCATTAGCTCTGCAGTTTACTCGAAGTGAGACATGTCTCGAGCAAATGTTGAGCTGTGTGTGATTGGGGGTGGGGCAAGAGAGGGCTGGGGCGGGGCAAAATATGATGGGGGCAGGGCAACAGAGGGCCGAGGGCGGGCCGAGAGAGGGCTAGCGAGATGTGGTGACATGCTGGTAGATTTATGATGGCGAGGGACTGGACTGCCTTCTATTGGGGCAGATAATCCTCTTTCAAGGCTGTGGCATGATTCCTGTCCTTCTCTCTCTCTCTCTCTCTCTCTCTCTCTCTCTCTCTCTCTCTCTCTCTCTCTTTCTTCTGCTGGCCTGTCAGGTCAATCACATTACCTGCACAATAAGCATGGGGCTTATTACCTGAGTGGGGGAGGCGGGGCTAGCCACCAGACCTCATTGTACTGGTGACATGTGAAAATCTAGCACTCAGTTCGAACCACCTGCTCAGTGTGTTCATCAACGTTAGAGAAGCATTACATGTAGATGAGCCCCTTTAATGTGGGGGTGAGTGTGATGCATCCATCAAGCCCCGCCCCCAGCACATCCCTCCGCCCCTCTCCAAGCGAGTGCACCTGCCATATCAGGTTGTGGGATTGGAGACAGAGAATTCAATTAGTGCATCTGGGAAACACTGTTGTGGCTCCAACACTGGACAGAAAGTGAACATGACAAGGGTTAGGGTGACATCCCAGACCCCACACACACACACACACTCACACACACACACACTCACACACACACACACACTCACACACACACACACACTCACACACACTCACTCACACACACACACACACTCACACACACACACACACTCACACACACACTCACACACACACACACACACACTCACACACACTCACACGCTCACACACACACACACACACACGCACGCACACACACTCACACACACTCACACACACTCACACGCACACACACACACACACTCACACACACTCACACGCTCACACACACACACACACGCACACACACTCACACGCACTCACACACACACACACACTCACACGCACACACACACATGCACACACACGAGGACACGCACGCACACGTATACACACACATACACATGCATACACACGCATACACACGTATGCACGCATACACACACACACTCACACACACTCACTCACACACACACACACACACACACACACACTCACACACACACTCACACACACTCACACGCTCACACACACACACACACACACACACGCACACACACTCACACGCTCACACACACGCACACACACTCACACGCACTCACACACACACACACACTCACACGCGCACACACACACACATGCACTCACACTCACAAACACGCACACACACGAGGACACGCACGCACACGTATACACACACATACACATGCACACGGCACGCATACGCACGCATACACACACCTACACACACACGCATACGCACGCATACACACGTATGCACGCATACACACGTATGCATGCACAGGCTCATGAGTACCACAGTCAGACTACACCCAAAGAGAAAGAGAGAAACACCAAGACAGACCAAGAACCAAGTGTGTATTTGTGCATGTGAGAGTGTGTATGTGTGCGTGAGAGTGTGTGTGTGTGTGTGAGAGAGAGAGACACACACACACACACACACACCCAAGAAGCAGGAGATGGAATAGGGGATATTAATGTCTGAGCGAGAGATCTGATTTCATACGTCTCTCCCCATTGTCGGCGGACGCTTTACCGAGGCCGTTTAAGATTTCCTGCCCCTAATCGCTCATCTTCTGTCAGCCGTGGCCGCGAGGAGTTGGGGGTTTGTGGTGGTCCTCCGGCCAGGCTGCGGTGAGGGTTGGAGCCCAACCCTCCATCTCTCCGCCTCCTCATACAATGTTTACAAGCCTGCACATTGTCCTCAACATATTTCAAAAACTCTAAGTGCCTGGGGCGCTTCTCTGACAAATCAAATAACAGCAAAATCATTTTTCCCCTTCTGCCTAAGCCAAACTGCGAGAGAGAGAGAGAGAGAGAGAGAGAGAGAGAGAGAGAGAGAGAGAGGGAGAGAGAGAGAGAGAGAGAGAGAGGGAGAGAGAGAGGGAGAGAGAGAGAGAGAGAGGGAGAGAGAGAGGGAGAGAGAGAGGGGGGCTCTGAAGGTCTGAATGAGTGCATCCATAAGAATGATCACTTCAATAAAAACATGATAAGCCAAACCTGCTTAGTGGAGGTACTTTTGGACAGTAATGGTTGAGGCCAGCCGAGCCGCTGGCACACAGAGCAACGTATCCCCTCCGCCTCCACGTAATTAAAACTGGGATTTGTGTGGCTCCTCGGATCTTTGTCTTAGCTGTCTGATCCAATGCCTGTTCACTTCCTAAGTGAGGTGAGCAGCAGGGAACCGAAGGAGTTGGAACAACACACACACCCCAACATGCACACACACACTTTGACACACACACTCCGACACACACACTCCGACACACACACTCCGACACGTACACTCTGACACACACACTCTGACACACACACACCCCAACATGCACACACACACTCCGACACGTACACTCTGACACACACACTCTGACACATACACACCCCAACATGCACACACACACTCCGACACACACACTCCGACACACACACACCCCAACATGCACACACATACTCCGACACACACACACACCCCAACATGCACACACACACATTCTGACACGCGCACGCTGACACACACACACCCCAACATGCACACACACACATTCTGACACGCGTGCACCGCATGCACACACACTCCAACACGTGCAAACTGCACACACACACTCCGACACACACACTCTGACACGCGCACGCCGACACACACACACTCCGACACACACACTCTGACACGCGCACGCCGACACACACACACCCCAACATGCACACACACACTCCGACACGTACACTCCGACACGCGCACGCCGACACACACACACCCCAACATGCACACACACACTCTGACACACACACACACCCCAACATGCACACACACACACTCCGACACACACACTCTGACACGCGCACGCCGACACACACACACTCCGACACACACACTCTGACACGCGCACGCCGACACACACACACCCCAACATGCACACACACACTCCGACACGTACACTCCGACACGCGCACGCCGACACACACACACCCCAACATGCACACACACACATTCTGACACGCGCACGCCGACACACACACACCCCAACATGCACACACACACATTCTGACACGCGCGCACCGCATGCACACACACTCCAACACGTGCAAACTGCACACACACACTCCAACACACACACTCCGACACGCGCACTCCAACACATACACTCTGACACGCGCACGCCGACACACACACATTCCAACATGCGCACTCCGACACATGCACTCTGACACACACACTCTAACACACATGCACTCCGACACGCACTCCGACACATGCACTCTGACACACACACTCTAACACACATGCACTCCGACACACACTCCCACACACACAAGCCTCCACGTCCGTGCCCACACCTCTGAACTTGCGGGGCCTCACGCTGTTGCCAGGCAGTCGTCAGGGGTGTGGTGCCACTGAAATCTCACTGCAGGTTTTTCTTTCTCTCCACAGTAAGAACCCTTCGCACAAGGACGTTGGAACCGCCCCGGGCACACCCAAGGTGAGAGCAACGCCACCAGG
>NC_137516.1:19347500-19350000 GCF_041902795.1 Electrophorus electricus
CACACACGCACTCATACACACACACACACACACGCACTCATACACACACACACACACGCACTCATATACACACACACACACACACGCACTCATACACACACACACACACACGCACTCATACACACACACACACGCACTCATACACACACACACACACACGCACTCATACACACACACACACACACGCACTCATACACACACACACACACGCACTCATACACACACACACACACACGCACTCATACACACACACACACACACGCACTCATACACACACACACACGCACTCATACACACACACACACACACGCACTCATACACACACACACACGCACTCATACACACACACACACACACACGCACTCATACACACACACACACACACGCACTCATACACACACACACACACGCACTCATACACACACACACACGCACACGCACTCATACACGCACGCATACACACGCACGCGCACACATGCATACACACACACGCGCACACATGCATACACACACACGCGCACACATGCATACACACACACGCGCACACATGCATACACACACACGCGCGCGCACATGCATACACACACACACGCGCGCTCATGCGCATACACACACACGCACGCGCTCATGCATACACACACACGCACGCGCTCATACACACACACGCACGCACTCATACACACGCACGCACTCATACACACACACGCACGCACTCATACACACACACACACACACACACGCACGCACTCATACACACACACACACACGCACGCACTCATACACACACACACACGCACTCATACACACGCACTCATACACACACACATACACACGCACTCATACACACACACACACGCACTCATACACACACACACACACGCACTCATACACATACACACGCACTCATACACACACACAAACACGCACTCATACACACACACACGCACTCATACACACACACACGCACTCATACACACACACACGCACTCATACACACACACACACACACGCACTCATACACACACACACACACGCACTCATACACACACGCGCGCGCACATGCATACACACACGCGCGCGCTCATGCATGCATACACACACACGCGCGCATACACACGCGCGCGCTCATGCATGCATACACACACACGCGCGCACTCATACACACACACGCACTCACACACACACACACACACACACACGCACTCATACACACACACACACACGCACTCATACACACACGCACGCACTCATACACACACGCACGCACTCATACACACACGCACGCACTCATACACGCACGCACGCATACACACACGCACGCACGCATACACACACGCGCGCACTCACGCATACACACACACGCGCGCACTCACGCATACACACACGCGCGCACACATGCATACACACACGCGCGCACTCATGCATACACACACACACGCGCGCACTCATGCATGCACACATGCATACACACACGCGCGCACTCATGCACACATGCATACACACACGCGCGCACTCGCATACACGCACGCGCACTCATGCATACGCACGCGCACTCATGCATACGCACGCGCACTCATGCATACGCACGTGCACTCATGCATACGCACGCGCACTCATGCATACGCACGTGCACTCATGCATACACACGCGCACGCGCACTCATGCATACGTACGCGCACTCATACACACACACACACGCACTCACACACACACACACACACGCACTCATACACACACACACACACGCACTCATACACACACGCACGCACTCATACACACACGCACGCACTCATACACGTACGCACGCATACACGCGCGCACGCACGCATACACACGCGCGCACTCACGCATACACACACGCGCGCACTCACGCATACACACACACGCGCGCACTCATGCATACACACACGCGCGCGCACATGCATACACACACGCGCGCACTCATGCATACACACACACGCGCGCACTCATGCATGCACACATGCATACACACACGCGCGCACTCATGCACACATGCATACACACACGCGCGCACTCGCATACACGCACGCGCACTCATGCATACGCACGCGCACTCATGCATACGCACGCGCACTCATGCATACGCACGCGCACTCATGCATACACACGCGCACGCGCACTCATGCATACGTACGCGCACTCATACACACACACACGCACTCATACACACGCACTCACGCACACACACGCACTCATACGCGCACACACACGCACTCATACACACTCATGCACACATACATACACACACACACACACGTACTCATACATACACACACTCATACGCGCGCGCACACACGCACTCATACATACACACACACATGCACTCGTACACACACACACACACGCACTCACTCGTACGCACGCACGCACGCACACCGCGCACACACACACACACACACACTGACACACTTTGTTTTTCTCATTCACTCCTGGGATGAGTGTTGATGTTATGAGAGTTGTGGGTTCAGTTGGGCTTTGG
>NC_137516.1:19355000-19372500 GCF_041902795.1 Electrophorus electricus
CTGTTTTTCCTTTACTTGGTTCTCTCTCTCTCTCTCTCTCTCTCTCTCTGTCCGGTTAATCATTACCATTTGGTGGGGGAGGGTTGTATTTATCAATGTTCAACTGAATGTCAGGCTGAATATGCAGAATTTCAAACGTTGGTTGATGGGTGTGTGTGTGTGTGTGTGTGTGTGTGTGTGTGTGTGTGTGTGTGTGTGTGTGTGGGAGGATGGAGATGAATAGAACAGTGTTCCTAAGTGGGGCACCAGGAGTGTGACAGCTTGGATTGATTCATTGCTTTCCACATTGGAGACCCACTGGTACTCTGAGACGCACACACGTACACAGAGCCCTAAACCCCCCAAACCCTTAACACTAAACCACATTGTGACACTAAACTCTGATATCATCACTGAGCACACGGGCAGGGTCTGGGTGAAGGGCCGGGGACATTCCTTACCATGGCTGAACCATTCTGAAGTGTTCCTGGATTGCGAGGTTGAGCCACCGTAAGCGTCGTGTTCACAGACGAGTGAGTGATTTATGGGTTTGCAGACTGGAGCTGCTCTGGATGCCTCAGCACTTGAGATGCTAAGAGCCCTCTGGGCCACCATACAGGCGTGGCACCCCATTACATTGCTCCCAGCGTCCAGGAGTGGAGGACTCGGGTATGCGCGAGTGTTAAAGAGACCAGACGAGGAGCTGAGTGTTTCTGCTCCTGCAGGAGAACACGCACCCATCCCCTCTGTGTGCAAAACGAGTGCGTTTCAATCTGCAATGAAAATGAGATTTGTCTCCTTTGGTTACAGTGATTCATTGTGGATGGCTGAATGAGAGAGAGAAGAGGCTTACCTGATGTGTGTGTGTGGGGGGGGGTGTGATGAATTCAGCCTGTCCTCCCAGGCCCAGATGGGTCGTGATATTAGCAGGCAGTGTTCTCCGCCCCGTACACACATGCACCCCACACACTCCCCCCTCACCCAGTCCTTCCACACAAGACAAATGGGGCCTCCAGCATTGCCCATCTGGCCACCGCTGAATTTCACGCTCAGCTTAAAACAATACAGCAGGTTCCTGAGCTGCTCTGTGTGTAATTGAATCTGTCTTCAGTTTTTAAGCGAAAACTCTGTCTGCCCCACTCATCCTCCCACACTTCCTCAAGAAGAGACCCTGTGTGGGTTTATGTCCTCACATGCAGCTGCGCATCCCAGTTAGCTCAGCGTTAGCTCAGTTAGCTCAACGTTGGCTCAGAGTTGGCTCAGAGTTGGCTCAGTTTACCTCTGTGATGGCTCAGTTACACCACTCTTAGTGCAGTTCAAAACAGCTGCTTTACTCCCTGGCAGACGCCACGCTTGTGTTTATGATAGCAAGGCTCTGGCGTTAAACACACTGCCTGCTAACGCCCTCCATCCAAACTCTTAGACACAATAATTTCTTGCCCACTGTGCCTTCACTGTATGTGTGTTTGTGTGTGTGAATGTCTGCAGCTGCACCAGAGAGACAGATTAAACCCCTCTGTATTACCCAGGGGAAGTAAAGAATAAATCACCACCTGATAAACGTTCATGGTGGTGGTGTGTAGGGTTGGGCTTTATTGGGGAGGAGGAGGGTCCAGTCAGGACAGGCCTGACCAGCAGAAGACCGGTTGAGATTTACAGAGCTGTTAAAGGGACCAGCTTGCGCACTCACTCCCCTGGCTGCTTTATAAGCAAGCACGCTAATCAAAGCTAAATGCTTTTTTACAAGCTGCCCACCAATAAGAGATTTTAAAGCTTTATGGTCTCTGCTCTGATGGCAGGCCAGCAAGTGGCCACCCAGCCGCCCATCTGTCTGTCAGGCGTGCTGGATGGCACTTGCTCTCTCTTTGGCTTTACACACGGTCAAGCACTAAGCTATGGACACCACTGACAAACACTTTTTTCCTTTGAGGTTTATTGTTATTAAACTTATAATTGGATGATTATTTATTATTATTATTATTATTAGCTCAAAAAATTTTTAATAGATGTGTACCACATTGACATACCGACCAGTTTTCCTCCACTGCGTGACCCAGACGTTTTCTCAGTCGTTGCATTGCCCTGGCATGTGAACTGCTCTCCTGCCCCCACTTGGCATTATGGGAGCTGGAGTTCATAAACGACGTCCCCTCCTTTTTAATGACTCTTTCCTGATTTACAGCATGCTCTCTGAGAGGCTAGCGTGCACGCTCGTATGGCCGACGCGGCGGCGTAATAAATGCTGTTAGCGGGCCCAGTGCTAATCGCAGGGAGTGGGCCGGAGAGAAGGGTGGCGTGGGGGTGGATCGATGCCCTCGATCAGCGTACCGTCTGGTCGGGAAATGAGAGGATCGCCATAAACGCCTCACCCAGCTCCTCACGACACAGCCAATGGCAGCCATATTGATTTAGTTATTGCGAGTTGATGCGCTGTGGACAGTGTTAAATGTACATTCACCACACCTCACATCTTCATCTGGACATCGTTAGTGAGGACACACAACGAAGAGGAGGAAGATCTGGGCAGTGGACTCTGAGTCCTGACTCTGAGTCAGATATTATGGAAATCTCCAAAAACCCTTCACAAAAAGCCTTGTTGATTACAATTTAAAAATCTCTATTAAAACCGTTTGAATTTATTTTGTAAGAATGTTTTGGCCTGTTTCGGACTGCAGTACATCTGAGTCACTGTCCCCGTCCCCCCACAGGATCACAGAGGACTCTGCGGGAACCACAATGGATGCGCTGAAGGCCCGTATCCGTGAGCTGGAGAAACAGATCCTCCGTGGGGACAGATACAAGTGTCTCATCTGCATGGTAAGAGCACTTGCGTAGCCACTAGCCTGCTACCATCGCGACGCTCGCTCCCTGCGCTAGCTTAGCAAACGTGGGATGTCCTGACCAACGGACACGTGGCCGGCGGACGCGCGTTTTGTGGTGGTGTTCGGGCTCACGTGGTGAACATTCACCTGTTGAGAGAATCTCGCTGATGTCATCAGTAGTGAGACTCAGAAAGCTGAGTAGATCCAGCGCTGTGTCCAGATTCTGCCATTTCTATATTTTGCGGTAGGAATTCGCTCTTCTGTTTTGTGGCTTCGTTTAGTGGCCCTGTTCTGTTTGTGTGGCTGTTGAGTTTTCAGCTCTGAACCACGAGGACACGCTGTGAACTAAAGCAACCAGTCAGGGTTCTTCTTCTACAGGCTGACCTTACGTGGGCAGATACACCACCACCGTTAGAGTTTTACAGGCCAGGTTTAGGGGTCTTCACTCTGATACTCACAGCTTTGCTGGCCTTCACCAGTGTAGCTCTACTGCCACCTGCTGTTCAAGTTGGCTACTGCTGGCCTCGCAATACTATAGCTTGCTTTTCTAATAAAGAATACACGTGGGCCTACAGGTCCAGTGTGAGTTTCTCCACAAAGCGCAACAGAAGCTGTCTCTGCCGCTGGTGCCCCGCCCCTCCTGTGTGTGGCGTGGCCGGTGTGCACATGTTCGCGTTGTGTTGTGTTGCGTGCGCTTTGCGACGGGCGCGCTCTCGTTCTCAGCGGCGCTCTCGCGTGTCCCTCCCCGCAGGGGAAGCGCTTCCCAGCAGGGCCGGACAGCGCAAGCGGGGGCGTGGCCAGGCGCGGGGGCCCAGAGGCTCCGCCCCCGGGCTCCGGCTGCCGTTTGTACGGAGGCTTCTTCCCGGGCAGCGGTGGGACTAGCAGACTGCTGCCCCTCCGTAGGGTAAGGGATCACTGTGCCCCGCCCCCAATCCACCCATGCCCCTGGCTCCGCCCCTGGCTCCGCCCCATGGCCTCGCCCCACCACGACCTACTCAAGCACGCACGTACATGCACGCACACACACCCTTCCTGTAGCATCCCCTCACTGCTTGCCTGTCCCACATGCTGTCTCTCTCCGCTGTTCCGTTTGGGTGTGTCCCTATCACTGGGCGGGTCCTCACTGGGGCTTTGTGTTGAATGGTGTTTCTGACTGATGTTTTGGGTCTGGTGTCTTATCACTGCTCTCTCTCTCTCTCTCTCTCTCTCTCTCTCTCTCAGGACTCGTACACTGCTCCCCTCACCTCCATCCAGTGTTGGCATGTCCACTGTGAAGAGTGTTGGCTTCGGACCCTGGTGAGAACACCACCCTCCTGAAACCCAGCTGGTCTCCTAGCAACGGCATGGAACACTTGTCCATCACACGTTCCTCTCACCTGCTGGGACAACGTCTGTTGGGTGGGGTCAGGCCCTTGGAAGGGTGATGACCGTCTGTGATGACCATCGCTGTACTCTAGTTTTAGCCGATTGAATCAGCGTGGGCGGTCCACCATGAGGGAGTTTTCTGATTGGCTAGAAATGAAATGATGAGATAATGTGGAGTTTGTCATCACGCTGTTGCTTGGCTAATATTATATGTTGTTACATGGAAAGTAGTTTTGTTGTGCTAACTATCTAACATTTGTCATTACCGTGACGTTACTGTATGCAATTTAATGGAAGGAAGGAGCTGAAAAAAGTGGTAGTTACTCAGAACTGTGTCTCCGTTAGAACTCAGTATCCTGGTTAGAACTCAGTATCCTGGTTAGAACTCAGTATCCTGGTTAGAACTCAGTATCCTGGTTAGAACTGTGTCTCCGTTAGAACTCAGTATCCTGGTTAGAACTCAGTATCCTGGTTAGAACTCAGTATCCTGGTTAGAACTGTGTCTCCGTTAGAACTCAGTATCCTGGTTAGAACTCAGTATCCTGGTTAGAACTGTGTCTCCGTTAGAACTCAGTATCCTGGTTAGAACTCAGTATCCTGGTTAGAACTCAGTATCCTGGTTAGAACTGTGTCTCCGTTAGAACTCAGTATCCTGGTTAGAACTCAGTATCCTGGTTAGAACTCAGTATCCTGGTTAGAACTCAGTATCCTGGTTAGAACTGTGTCTCCGTTAGAACTCAGTATCCTGGTTAGAACTCAGTATCCTGGTTAGAACTGTGTCTCCGTTAGAACTCAGTATCCTGGTTAGAACTCAGTATCCTGGTTAGAACTCAGTATCCTGGTTAGAACTGTGTCTCCGTTAGAACTCAGTATCCTGGTTAGAACTCAGTATCCTGGTTAGAACTCAGTATCCTGGTTAGAACTGTGTCTCCGTTAGAACTCAGTATCCTGGTTAGAACTCAGTATCCTGGTTAGAACTCAGTATCCTGGTTAGAACTGTGTCTCCGTTAGAACTCAGTATCCTGGTTAGAACTCAGTATCCTGGTTAGAACTCAGTATCCTGGTTAGAACTCAGTATCCTGGTTAGAACTCAGTATCCTGGTTAGAACTGTGTCTCCGTTAGAACTCAGTATCCTGGTTAGAACTCAGTATCCTGGTTAGAACTCAGTATCCTGGTTAGAACTGTGTCTCCGTTAGAACTCAGTATCCTGGTTAGAACTCAGTATCCTGGTTAGAACTCAGTATCCTGGTTAGAACTCAGTATCCTGGTTAGAACTCAGTACATTCGCTAGAAGAAACCCGTGCCTCAGGAAGCAGCCGTTTCACTGAGATTTTCTTTGCCAGACTCGGTGACTGTGGCTTCTCAGCCACAGTCTGTTGGGTTCTTCAGTGTCTCTGACCTTCAGTGAGTCTGCTGATGGCTCTCACTGCTAATGTTCAGCTGTGTACACTATCTTATACACACACACACATACACACACACGCTTATACACACACACACACACACGCTTATACACACACACGCACACACACACGCATACACACACACGCACACACACACGCTTATACACACGCACGCACACACACACACACGCTTATACACACACATACACACACACGCTTATACACACACACACACGCTTATACACACACACACACGCTTATACACACACACACACACACACACGCTTATACACACACACGCACACACACGCTTATACACACACACACACACACACGCTTATACACACACACGCATACACACACACGCACACACACACGCTTATACACACACACACGCACACGCACGCACACACACACACACGCTTATACACACGCACGCACACACACACACACACGCTTATACACACACGCACACACATACACACACACACGCTTATACACACACGCACACACATACACACACACACGCTTATACACACACACGCACACACATACACACACACGCTTATACACACACACACACGCTTATACACACACACACACGCTTATACACACACACGCACACACATACACACACACGCTTATACACACACACGCACACACACACACACGCTTATACACACACACGCACACACACACACACGCTTATACGCACGCACACACACACACACGCTTATACACACGCGCACGCACACACACACACGCGCACGCACACACACACACGCTTATACACACGCACACACACACACGCTTATACACACACGCACACACATACACACACACACGCTTATACACACACACGCACACATACACACACACGCTTATACACACACACGCTTATACACACACACACACGCTTATACACACACACGCTTATACACACACACACACACGCTTATACACACACGCTTATACACACACACACACACGCTTATACACACACACGCATACACACACACGCTTATACACACACACGCACACACACACACACGCATACACACACACGCTTATACACACACACACACACACACGCTTATACACACACACGCACACACATACACACACACGCTTATACACACACACGCTTATACACTCACACGCGCTTATACACACACACGCGCTTATACACACACACACACACATGCATACACACACACGCTTATACGCGCACACACACACGCTTATACACACACACGCTTATACACACGCACACACACACACACGCTTATATACACACACAAGCACGCACACATACACACACACACGCATACACACACACACGCATACACACACACGCTTATACACGCACACACACACAAGCACGCACGCACACACACACAAGCACGCACGCACGCACACATACACACACACACACACACACACGCATACACACACACAAGCACGCACGCACGCACACATACACACACACACAAGCACTAACGCACGCACGCACACACACATACACACACACACGCGCACACACACACACACATCCCTGCCTCCTCTATGCTCTAAGCTGGTTTGGACTGCTCCCCTTGGGGCAGGATCTGGTCCTGTTGTGCTGCTTTATAAGGAAGTAGTTAATAAAGTCTCACCGTGCCCTGGTCCTTCTGTTAAATCATCTTACACAAAACGCTGACCAAGGCAAAGACCAGAGGGATCAGAGGGGTGTGCGTGTGTGTGCGCGCAGGATTTAAACCGTTTCCTGAAGATGGCACTAAAGAAGCATTTTGTAGCTCCTTCCCAGAAAGTCAACACAACTGGGTTTGTTCTAGCTCCGCCCACACAAGGCCAGCAGGCCACGCCCTGCAAACACCCATTAAACTCCACTTATCTCCATGGCAGAACACGGAGCAGAGATCCAGGTTTCGATAGGCAGAGACTCTGGTACAGGTAGAGCAGTCTGAGTCTGGCGGTCACACAAGCACATCTAATATGACTGAAGTGGGTGTAGACCGAGCCTCAGCTATCCTGACGGAGTCTTTTACTGTGAGACCGGCTCAGCATCTCAGAGCACTGGATCTGTGTGAGAGGTTACGTGGATGTCAGAGCTGAGGTGCAGATCCTCTTTACACACCTGCGTGAGGGTCAGCGTATGAGCCAGACACTCACCTGCGTTTGCTCCTGTCTGGGACGCACTCCTGCTCTCCCCAATCTATAAACTTCTCCCGTGTCTGGGATCTCGATAAACACTCCTCAGAGCCTTCAGTGGTGGGTCTGTGTGTGTGTGTGTGTGTGTGTGTGTGTGTGTGTGTGTGTGTGTGTGTGTGTGTGTGTGTGTGCGCGCGGTGGTAATAGACATTCCTCACACTTGTGCCATTCCTCACACTGTACAGACAGTCCTGTGTATTCCTGGTAGCAGCACATAACAGCTGTCATCTGGTCTGACTGGGAAAGTCTGACACTTCACCTCTACTGGTCTGAGTAGTGCGCTTCAGTCTCCTACATCACTCTTAATGAGTGTGTGTGTGTGTGTGTTTATGGGGAAAGGTCCAGGTTCTGACTGCCAGGCTGGGCTGTATGCAGACCACACACACACACACACTATATTATACAAAACTGTGAAGTCATTCACATGATTAGCCACTTTTCATGGCGGTCTTGTACACACAGCTCACGGACAGCACACACCGACGGTACACCGCTCTCAGACGTTACGCAACACTCACAGAGCAGAACAGCTTACAGATGGTGTGCACCACTCACAGACTAAAACAGCTCACAGACAGCAGAACAGCTCACAGATGGTGTGCACAGCTCACAGACTAAAACAGCTCACAGACAGTAGAACAGCTCACAGACAGTAGAACAGCTCACAGATGGCACACACCGCTCACGCTCTCGTGTTCCCTCTTCCAACAGGGAAACAAGAAGCTCTGTCCACAGTGTAACACCATCACGTCTCCCGGGGACCTCCGGCGGGTTTACCTGTGAGCACGCCGTCCTGCCTCCATCCTTCACGTCTCCGTTTCACTCTGGTGGATTTCAGTCGCCCCCGGCCCCGCCCCCGGCCCCGCCCCCTCCGACACAGCTGAGCTCTCCTGCCTCACTTGGACTGGCGAGGACTTCGTCCCAGACTTCACGGCGAAACATCTCAGCGAAGACCTCGTGTCTCCACAGCTGGCTTGCGATGTCGCCCCCTTCTGGCTGACTAAGCGTGGTGCGGGTCCAAACCACCACCCGCCTGCCTGAGGCTCTTCCTCGCTGTGATGGAGCTCCCTCCACCTGCTTGACTGCTGTTGTCACGTGTGAGCACATGTGTGCGGGACCCCCCCCAACCCCCCACCCCCCACAGGCACTCAATAATAAACAAATAGTTAACAGTACTGGTTAATGGCTCCGCCCCCTTTTTTAACAGTACTAGTTAATGGCCCCGCCCTTTTTTTAACAGTACTAGTTAACGGCCCCGCCCCTTTGACTTTAGCTGTGTCTCGGTATTTTTGAGTTTTAACCCTTTCCTTCTCTTTGTGGTGTTCTAGTGAATTCAGCCAAATTCAGTGGACCAGTGCAAACACACAAATGTATTATAGTCTATGTATGTTTACAGTGTTGTGAATAAATGACAGAGAAACACACTTGTACACACACACACACACACACACACACACACACACACACACACACAGGAGGCACGCAGGTGACAACACATAGACATACTCGCAGAAGTATATATTGATGAAGTTTTAGTTGGGGTGGGTTTGGGAGGGGGGCTGTGTTTCAACCCTTGTGTAAAAGAAATCCCTCTGTATTTTTAAACATGTTGTCTTGAGGTTCAAGTTGTATTTCATTGTACAGGAAGAAATGTAAGTAATAATATTAATAATGAACTACTCAAGCTAGGCTTTAAAGAGTTAGACTGGACTTTTCCAATATACAGTATAAACTGTAGATTCAGATCTGACGCAGGGAGAGTGTGTTGCTCACCTGTTTTTGAGAGAACCAGAAAGACTGGTAATACTTTCAGTGATGAAACTCTCAGAGGATTCAAATGGCTTGTTATTACTTCATATTGGTGTAAGATTGGTACATGCTGACCCCAGACCAGGTGTAATTCTCTTCTTCCGCTCAGATGTGGACTCGTGTGAATGTGAGAAATTGAATCGCTTTGACCGCCCTCCTTTCAGGGACACGTTCGGCTTGTTTCGGTCCCACACTGAAGATAATTGCTTTATTTTTCATTTTTGTTTTAAATTTGTTTTGGTCTGGTTTTCTTCCTGCAAGAGGACGGGTCAGTCAGGACCGGCGCGCTCCTCGGGCGTCCCACCTCCACGCGCTCCAGGAGTCACATGGTGTGCTTTTGTATTTGTAAAATTGTATTCTGTGATTTTTCTGTATTGATGTAAGCAAAAAAAAAAAAAAAAAAAAAAAAAAAGCGGAAAAAAGGAATTGCAGGAAGGAAAGACGTGATCCCAGTGCCACAATAAAGGTGAAGTGCTGTTTGGTTAGAACTTCATATACATGTTCTCTTCTTTTGCTCTGTTAGCGGAGAGCACAGCATCCGTCCTGCTCTGCTGCAGCTCTGTAAATATCCCCAGCTGTGAGATGCTGGCAGGTTGACAACCATGACAGGAAGTGAGCACGCTTCCTAAAGACAGCGGGGTTCTTAACGAGCCTCTTGTGGAGCCTAAAGGACATCCCGCCCTTCTCCTGTCTCCTTTCAAATCCTGATGCAAAAAAAATAATTCAGCCCCAGAAATGGAAAATTGCACAAAATGATTGTGTGACCTGATGTGTCTTGTATAATTCTTGAGAAAATGGTACGTGTCTTACCCGTTTGTAAAATTTGACAGTAATTAAATGATTATACATCTGAACCAGCCATCCTGTACGTGCTCATTCCCAGATCCATGCGTTCACAGGTGCCTTTAACCTTAAGGGGTTTTGCTCCGATTTCAGGTCCACAAAACAGTTTTAGCATGACTACTAATAAAGGGCGGGGAAGAGTTTGCTGTCCGCATCATACTGATATCGCAGGAGTTCTTTCATTCTCTTTCTGGTTGTGAGTTTTCCTTTACAGATTATAATTACAGATCTGTAATTATTAACCAATGTTTATGGAACTGGTCCCCTACATGACAGTAATATAAACTCCAGAGCTCATGACTGATTAAAGCAGGATCTGGAGTTAGGACACTAGGAGAGGCACGCCACTCACTGGAGCATTGTGGTTAATGTATTGTGAGATGTTCAGAACCAGTAGCTCAGCACTACAGGAACGGACTTCCAGTGGTCTGAGTGGGGAGTTCATCACCTTCTTGCCTAAGAGGTGAGACGTCACTGCAGAGGTCACACTGCCCTCTGGAATGATGTATAATTACTGTTCACCTGGCGCAAGGTGAACGCAGCCTCAGCTGGTGATTACGCATATCTGGCTGTGGCAGTAATTGGGTGGAGGGGCGGGACCAGTCACATGCTTCACCTCTCCACCCAATTACTGCCACAGCCAGATATGCATAATCACCAGCTGAGTGCTCACTCGGAGTCTGGACACCGAACTATTCCGTCCTGCACTACGCCTCCTGGTCCCCGGCTCCGGCCTGCGTGGACGCTGTGATGGCGCAGTAACGACAACACCGCACCCACGGTACAGATGTCACATGGGAGTCTCCTCTGAACGGCCACGTAGCACAGTCTCTCCGTGGAGCTGTTGAAATGCAACTCACGCACTAACGCTTCTCCTCCAGAAATAGTTCAGTCATGTTTCAGCAATTCAATGTACATGCATTAGTTCAACTTGGATAATTGGATGCAGAGTTTGTAATTTAATCCACAGTGAAGGGCTGTTGGTCACAGAGCAGCGGAAGCACTGTATGGCACATTTTACTGATCCACGTATTATAGAAATTTGGTAGTGAAATGTATTCATTTCCTGTTTTGTGAGTAATTGCGTGTGTGGAATGAGTGTCACTAAAGCCTCCTGTAGCTGTCAGTGTGCTGAGAGGCTCCTGGTGTAGCTAATCTGATGATTGCAGCCTTGCTAAATTGCTTTCATATCCACCAATGCTTAAGAGGTCTCAGAATGACATTATGAGGATTTAGCGGAGACGATGTTACCTCAACAAGTCACAGCAAATTTGTGTGTGTGCACGTGCGTGCGTGCGTGCACGCATGCATGCGCGCCTGTGTGTTTACTGGAGTACTATCCTCCTCCATCTGTGTGATGAGGTGCCAACACTGGGAACCTGTAGACTTCAGAATGATGGTGCACGTGTGGTTATCTCAGCCTCCATCACCAATGTCCACGTGCTGCTGTGTCTAAACGCATGAAAGTCTCATCCGCTCGCGCTTCCGTCTGGGGGGGGCACAGCCTCACCCACGTGACACCGCACTGGGTTGACTCTCGCACTCGGTGTTTTCTTGGAAATTGACAGCGACGGATTTCAAAAATGGAAATGGGTGTGTCGTGCTTGAACGTGTCTGAGACTGACATTCCAACTTTGCGCTACTTTACTTCCTGTAAGGAGGGAAGTCAGACGAGACTCACACGAGGAACGAAAGTGAGACGCAGCTGCTTCGTGAAAGCAAAACACTTCAGTATCATTTCACATCAAGCGTGCATCTGACTACCGCGTGTTGTTTCTCTAGTGACAGGCTGCTGTGAGCTGCTCCATCTGTCGCGGGCACTGACGGAGTCGCGTTTACAACCTCAAACCAGACTCGGCACCCCGGGTGCGCCATGCACGTGATCCCGGAGCCTGACGGCAGAGTCCTCGCTGCTGCGCGTGAGCGGGCAGGCCGTGTAGGGGCCCAGCCTTCGTCTGCACGCGCTCCGCGGGCACGGTGGCAGACCCGGTTACTGAGACTTAGTGAAAGCTGTCCAGGCTTATCGCTGTGTTCTTTAAATGTCCACGATGCTACACAAACATTCCAAAATGGGAGAGAAATATTTTAACAGCAAATGTGCACTGAAAAGAGAGAATGAGGGATCTGTAATAACTACACACATACAGATCGCTCGAGCCCCCGCGCTGGTTCCCCCGTGTGCTCCTGAACGTGCTCGTGCAGGTGTGGGTGAGAAAGCCACGCGGATCCAGGTTTGGTCTCCATGGAGACCACGTTTCGCTCCAAACGCTCCTAGCGCCTCGAGGCTGTGTTTGTAGCAACAGTTTCTACCAGATTTCAGGCCTTCTAATATAGTCTTCAGCTTGCATCTTATACAGTTTTCAATAATATAGATAATCTGATGTAAATAAAAGTAGTGAAAAAGTAATGAATCTATCTTTACTCCCTCGCGTACCAAACCTTTGTCTGCTTTCATACTGCCGGTTATATTGTGTATGAATATGTATGTGCCAAATAAAACTGAACTTTACGACGTCATTAACCACATACGAGGCTCCTGATAATTCTTGATTATTCAGTGTGTAAAACATCGGGGTGAATATTCTGTATTATGCGCGGATTTTACGATGCATCTGTCTAACACCGAAACATACAGGACATGAGCAGGACACGCTCTGCTGTTCGTGGACGTGCTACAGGACGATTGGAGGGTTACAGTAAACGACATTAACCACACGAGGGCGGTAAAGACCAGCCTACCTAACGGACTGGATCGCTCTTTTTTATTATAGTTACACGCAACATGATATGCATGTCTTGAGATATGTACTGACTCACATTTATAAGGAAAATGTAGTTTTTGAATATCATTTTCTATGATTTAAGTTATACAAAAGAGTGAATGAACTGTTTTTTCTCTCTGAAAATGTTGCATGATGTACAAAATCCAACGATACTGAATTGAGTTACGATTTACTATACAGTCAGATTACCCAGAATAACTGTGTACACGCACACACATACCAGTAACTATACACACACACACACACACACACATACCCATAACCAGTAACCATACACACACACACACGCACACACACACATACACATAACCAGTAACCACACACAAATGTGATCAGCACACAAATTGCACAAACTACACACACAAGAATAGGTTTGAGCCCTCGCTCTGTTCTGAGATGCTCCTCCGTTATTGGAGGTGTTTGATCTAGCCCACTCTGAAGCTCACCTTTCATCTCCCTTCTGCCTCGGGCCTCTCATTAGTCTCGTGTGTGTGTGTGTGTGTGTGTGTGTGTGTGTGTGTGAGTGTTCTTGTCCAGTACTGTCAGTATCTCTTTGCACACCTAAGCTAAGACACAGGAGTGTGTGGTGTTGGTGTGCAGCGCGTTCCTCACCCTCCTGACACGCACTGGCGTTCTAACAGCATGAGTACACCAACACGGCAAAACTGTTGTTTAAGTTCATGTTATGTTTGTGGTGTCATTGGTGACATGGTGTTCTGAACACAAACGTGTGTAACTTAGGCCCTGGGACAATATTAAACACTCCGGCTCCTTTAATGTCAACTGCCATAAACAGCATGGATGTTTTCTACACTGAGAGCATGCAGAGTGTGTAGTCCACATGCTGGAAGATCTGAATGAATTCAGAAGAACTGCTGCCATCATTTCCTCTGATTGAGAGCCAGGAACTGTATCCTCCTTTATGGACAACCTGTAACTCAACTGTAACGTGTGTGTGTGTGTGTGTATGTTTGTGCATGTATGTGTATATATGTTTGTGCATGTGTGTGTGTGTGTGTGTGTATGTTTGTGCATGCGCGTGTATGTGTTTGTGTGTGTTTGTGCATGCGTGTGTGTGTTTGTGTTTGTGCATGCGTATGTGTATGTGTGTGTGTGTGTGTGTGTGTGTGTGTGTGTGTCTGTGTGACCTGAGAACGTTGAGCTCCTCCTTCCTCTCTCCCACAGTATTACAGTGCTAATATTGTTTTCTATTACAGGGCTAATATTGTTTTATCCAAATCACTGGCCTTCTGCGTTTATCCCCCTCAGCACACAGGCACCTACGACTGTTTGATTAGCTTACACACTGTGCACAGTACGCACATTCAAACAAGCAGCTTATGCTGACCTCCCTCCCCCCATCTCTCCCTCTCTTCCTCTCTCTCTCTCTCTCTCTCTCTCTCTCTCTCTCTCTCTCTCTCTCTCTGCACTCTTTGTTTAACAGCATGACTTTTAAATAGCCTGCAGGGACGTAGCAAAGGGATTGTTTGGTGTTCTGACTCTTTCGCGAGCACTGCACCCTCACTGCAGTAACGTGTCCCCTACAGAGCATGGAGATGTTGGCCTAACTGAGTCGTAATCTACTCTGCTTCACTAATCTGCCATAATCTCTTGGGTGGACTGCAGTGTGTTTAAGGGTTAGAGACAGCCGTGGGGGCTGAGACAGTTACAAACAGGAGCAAACAAACTCTTACACTCAGAGACACAGCGGCACAATGCGTTGTTAAAGAAGGCTTCAGTCTGGCACAAAATGCTACACTGCTAATCACGATAAACCAACAGATGGAGAATCTCCTTGTTGTGATAAGCCAGTGTAGGCGCATGAGCACACTAAGCTCATAATGACTGCATGCAAATGAATCGATGAGCACCGAGGCTGGAGACATTTTGGTTGGGTGCTGCTATTAAGGGTAAATCATTTTCAAAAATGTATTCTTGGGCTCTTAAGATGAAAACAAATCCAGCCAATGTTTGTATGGGTGCAGTGTTGGTTTGGACTGGTGCTTCACTTTAATTCCCAGCGTGGCAGCGTCTCGTTATCGGGGAAGAGCAGGCTTCCCCTCAACTGTGGAGTGCTGTGTTCTTCTCCGCCTGCTGGCTGTGGTGATCTGTTAAGCAGTCTTGCTTCAGGTGAAACAGAACCTTGGCATGTCACAAGACCAGCAAGGCCACTTTGCTGACAGAGCACATGAAAGTGTGTGTAGCATGCAGGGACAAACCTTCTAGACAGATGAAACAGCAGGCTGGGCCATGACTGCCAGTAGAACTGAATCACTGTGCTTCGTCATGACAACGCTACACACACCTACCTGGGCTGAGTCACACACTTACCTGGGCTGAACCCTTCTGAACTGGCATGACACAGTGCAGTAACTGTGCAGAAAAACAGCTGATCGTGTGTAGTTCTGCCAACATGGATACAACATGGATGTAACATAGATGTAAAATTGATGTTACGGATATAACATAGATGTCATGTCTATGTTTGGCTGTAATTCTCTTTGATAAACACACTGTTTTCTTTGTAATTTTACATTTATTACTTCATTTCAGATTGAATGTGTTGCCGTAGAAAAAAAAAAAAAAAACAGGCAGAACTGTTTCTGCCCAAATCCTAGGGAAAGTTCAACTTAGCTGTGGATGAGAATGGCCTTGCCATTCCTATTGGTCAGAAATCAAACCCACCCTGCATCGAAAGCCCCACAGGACTTTTGCAGATCCTGGTTTTCCCAGAATAGACAGCAGCTCATTAAGTAAGAATCCAGAGAGTGAGTATCTTTATAGGAAAGTGCAGGGTCTGGGCCCTGCAGACAGCTGCATGCAGACCGGCTCCGCGTTATCACACAGCAGTGCAGTGATCCGTACAGTCAACACGGACTGAGCCAGGAAGCTGTTTGCTTTGCCCATCCGTCACCCCTGCGGGGGGCAGCCATTGTTACCTGTGATGTATGGCTCACTCTGTTCTGTCTGGGGGACACACGGCGACAGAGACACGGAGATGGAGACACAGAGACAGAGACACGGCGAAGGAAACACGGCGACGGAGACACGGAGACGGAGACACGGCGAAGGAGACACGGAGACGGAGACACGGAGACGGAGACACGGCAAAGGAAACACGGAGACGGAGACACGGAGATGGAGATGGAGACACGGCAACACGGAGACACGGAGACGGAGACACGGCGACACGGAGACGGAGACACGGCGACATGCCATCGTCTCTCACACAGTCAGACACACTTTTGTACATTTTGCTCTTTCTGTTATTCTGTCACTTTTTTCACACATTGTGGGGCTGTATGAGTACATGATATCCACTAGAGGGCAGCAGACACATCAGGCCGTTCCCATACCCGGTTAAGGTCTGGATGGGGCAGGTGGTTCTTATGAAAAAGAGAAATTAATTTTGTATTGAGCACCATAATAAGTATGTTTCTCACTGGTAATCATGGCACCATTTTAATTAAATATAATTAACATTTTTATTTAGTTTTTTGTTTTTAACCTGTAGGAACAAGGTCTGTTCAGTAAGATCGGAACCCCTGCTAATGTTCTGCACGTCAGTCCGGTGGCGCAGCTCATGTCAGTCTGGTCGCGTGGTTCACGTGGTTCACGTGGTTCACGTCAGTCCGGTCGCGTGGTTCACGTCAGTCTGGTCGCGTGGTTCACGTGGTTCACGTCAGTCCGGTCGCGTGGTTCACGTGGTTCACGTGGTTCACGTCAGTCTGGGCGCGTGGTTCACGTGGTTCACGTCAGTCCGGTCGCGTGGTTCACGTCAGTCCAGTCGTGCAGTTCGCGTCAGCCTGGTCACACGGTTCACGTGGCGCACGTCACTCAGGTTGTTGCGCTGCAGTAGCAGGTGTATGAGAAGATGATTCGCGCCTTTCCAACCACAGCATGAGGCCTCGGGGCAGATGTGACTCATGTGCAAACAGCCCATTTGCAGGACCGGTTTCAAACCCACTATAATGGTGTCCTCCAACCATCTGTGTCGTGGCTTTCCGTCCTGTCTCTCTATCCCCTGACCTGCAGGGTTATGCTCTCTTACTGGAGAGGTGAACTCTGCAGGGTA
The DNA here is from genome assembly GCF_041902795.1 of Electrophorus electricus. Classification (NCBI taxonomy): domain Eukaryota; kingdom Metazoa; phylum Chordata; class Actinopteri; order Gymnotiformes; family Gymnotidae; genus Electrophorus; species Electrophorus electricus. The sequence goes on from NC_137516.1 coordinate 19,372,292, forward strand.
AACGCTGAACTGGGCAGGAAATACAGGGCACCAGGATCTACTACAGGAACCAGCATCATCCATACTGCCTTTGTGTGTGTGTGTGTTGGGTTAGGGCAGAAGGGAGGGTGTGTCACCACCCTGAGTCCTCGTCCACCTGAGTCACTGTTGTCCAGCACTGTCAAATGCACCTTATCTGGGTCTATCAGTGTGTGTGTGTGTCACAGGAG
>NC_137516.1:19377500-19380000 GCF_041902795.1 Electrophorus electricus
TGCCTCACCCTCTAACTCTACCCTCCTCTTCCTCACACTCACCCTCTAACTCTACCCTCCTCTTCCTCACCCTCACCCTCCTCTTCCTCACCCTCTAACTCTACCCTCCTCTTTCTCTCCCTCACCCTCTAACTCTACCCTCCTCTTCATCACCCTCACCCTCTAACTGTACCCTCCTCTTCCTCACCCTCACCCTCTACCCTCCTCTTCCTCTTCCTCACCCTATAACTCTTCCCTCCTCTTCCTCACCCTCTAACTCTACCCTCCTCTTCCTCACACTCACCCTCTAACTCTACCCTCCTCTTCCTCAGCCTCACCCTCCTCTTCCTCACCCTCTAACTCTACCCTCCTCTTTCTCTTCCTCAACCTCTAACTCTACCCTCCTCTTCCTCACCCTCACCCTCTAACTCTACCCTCCTCTTCTCCACCCTCCTCTTCCTCTCCCTCTAACTCTACCCTCCTCTTCCTCAACCTCTAACTCTACCCTCCTCTTCCTCACCCTCACCCTCTAACTCTACCCTCCTCTTCCCCACCCTCCTCTTCCTCTCCCTCTAACTCTACCCTCCTCTTCCTCACCCTCTAACTCTACCCTCCTCTTCCCCACCCTCCTCTTCATCTTCCTCACCCTCTAACCCTACCCTCCTCTTCCTCACCCTCCTCTTCCTCTTCCTCACCCTCTAACTCTACCCTCCTCTTTCTCTTCCTCACCCTCTAACTCTACCCTCCTCTTCCTCACCCTCACCCTCTAACTCTACCCTCCTCTTCCTCTCCCTCTAACTCTACCCTCCTCTTCCTCTCCCTCTAACTCTACCCTCCTCTTCCCCACCCTCCTCTTCCTCTCCCTCTAACTCTACCCTCCTCTTCCTCACCCTCTAACTCTACCCTCCTCTTCCTCACCCTCCTCTTCCTCTTCCTCACCCTCTAACTCTACCCTCCTCTTTCTCTTCCTCACCCTCTAACTCTACCCTCCTCTTTCTCTTCCTCACCCTCTAACTCTACCCTCCTCTTCCTCACCCTCACCCTCTAACTCTACCCTCCTCTTCCTCTCCCTCTAACTCTACCCTCCTCTTCCCCACCCTCCTCTTCCTCTCCCTCTAACTCTACCCTCCTCTTCCTCTCCCTCTAACTCTACCCTCCTCTTCCCCACCCTCCTCTTCCTCTTCCTCACCCTCTAACCCTACCCTCCTCTTCCTCACCCTCCTCTTCCTCACCCTCACCCTCTAACTCTACCCTCCTCTTCCTCACCCTCACCCTCTAACTCTACCCTCCTCTTCCTCACCCTCACCCTCTAACTCTACCCTCCTCTTCCCCACCCTCCTCTTCCTCTCCCTCTAACTCTACCCTCCTCTTCCTCTCCCTCTAACTCTACCCTCCTCTTCCCCACCCTCCTCTTCCTCTTCCTCACCCTCTAACCCTACCCTCCTCTTCCTCACCCTCCTCTTCCTCTTCCTCACCCTCTAACTCTACCCTCCTCTTCCTCACCCTCACCCTCTAACTCTACCCTCCTCTTCCTCACCCTCACCCTCTAACTCTACCCTCCTCTTCCCCACCCTCCTCTTCCTCTCCCTCTAACTCTACCCTCCTCTTCCTCTCCCTCTAACTCTACCCTCCTCTTCCCCACCCTCCTCTTCCTCTTCCTCACCCTCTAACCCTACCCTCCTCTTCCTCACCCTCCTCTTCCTCACCCTCACCCTCTAACTCTACCCTCCTCTTCCTCACCCTCACCCTCTAACTCTACCCTCCTCTTCCTCACCCTCACCCTCTAACTCTACCCTCCTCTTCCCCACCCTCCTCTTCCTCTCCCTCTAACTCTACCCTCCTCTTCCTCTCCCTCTAACTCTACCCTCCTCTTCCCCACCCTCCTCTTCCTCTTCCTCACCCTCTAACCCTACCCTCCTCTTCCTCACCCTCCTCTTCCTCACCCTCACCCTCTAACTCTACCCTCCTCTTCCTCACCCTCACCCTCTAACTCTACCCTCCTCTTCCTCACCCTCACCCTCTAACTCTACCCTCCTCTTCCCCACCCTCCTCTTCCTCTCCCTCTAACTCTACCCTCCTCTTCCTCACCCTCTAACTCTACCCTCCTCTTCCTCACCCTCCTCTTCCTCACCCTCACCCTCTAACTCTGCCCTGCTCCTGTATGTGTTTTCTTCAGATGTGTGTACTAGTGTTTAATTACGACCTAAACAGTCATGGGAAAAGTGAATTAGCAGTGAGGTCATTTCTGGGAGCACTGTTTGCTGTCAGAGTGCTTGAGGAGGTCAACTCTTGGCTTCAGGAGAGCAGGAGGGCTGGATCAGAATCAGCAGGGAGTGAATGTGAATGTGTGTGCTGTACCTGTGACAGGTGTGTACTATTATCATATATCATATACATCATGTCATATTATCATATCATATATCATGTCATATTATCAAATATCATATATCACGTCATATTGCCTGGTCATATCTTTATTTCTCAGCCTCCTGAGGTTCCTAAGATTTAATATAGACAAAAT
>NC_137516.1:19382500-19395000 GCF_041902795.1 Electrophorus electricus
ACAAGTGAGAGGTGAGGGAGCTGACACACACACACACACACCTGTACAAGTGAGAGGTGAGGGAGCTGACACACACACACACACACACACCTGTACAAGTGAGAGGTGAGGGAGTTGACACACACACACACACACACACACACACACCTGTACAAGTGAGAGGTGAGGGAGTTGACACACACACACACACACACACACACACACACACACCTGTACAAGTGAGAGGTGAGGGAGTTGACACACACACACACACACACACACACACCTGTACAAGTGAGAGGTGAGGGAGCTGACACACACACACCTATGGAGGTGAGCTCGGCTAAATCTGCAGTTAGTCTTCACTCACTGTAGGGTTTCACATGTCAGAAGCAAACAGCACAGACATGCACTGCTGATCCGGGTTAGGAGTAAACACAACCAGGGGCTGTCTCTGTTACAAAACTGGCCTCATTCAGTACCTTCAGCTGAACTGGTTTACAGGCAAACGGTGAGGGAAATGTAAGTCCAGGTTGTGTCCAGAACTTGGGATCACATCAATAAATGGCAAACATCCAAGCCGAGCTCACCCTGGGCTCTGAGCTGTCTGGGGTCTGGTCTGTAACATCGGTGAACTGCCCACGCAGGGATTCTGGCCATTATTGGCGTACATCTCTCCTAGACCTTAAAGGACTCCCTTTGAAAGCCCTTTTAGCTCAAGACTAGCCCTGCTCTTTCTGTCTGGGAAGATCAGTCTTGTATGCTGCACAGATCAGGGTTCATTACTTCACATAACATTCCTCTGTCGATGGGACTTGAATGGATGACTCAGTAATTACTAGTTTCTATCTGTGCAGACTAACTCATTTACATTGAAGTCTTGTCCGGCTCAGTGGAAATGTCTGGATGTGTTGACAGTTTCATGTGCTGGTCAAACAACGCTAACCAAGCAGCGCGCGCTGTCCTTTATCAGGCCAGACAAGATTCACGAGCTCGATTACATCGAGACATTCGCGAGATGTCAGCCAGGTATTTGAAGTTAAAAGGCAATCTTGACTTCATTGTTTTGACACAACGCTTGATAAGGCTCCCACGCAGGCATATTTGTCCAAGTTATCTCCGCGACTTTTTTTGGAAAGACGTGTTTTCTGGGCGCTCGCATTTTCTGTAAAAAATAATTAGTCTGTTTTTTGAGTCATCGGATTTTTGTTTCATCGCTCTCCTGAAATACTAACGCTGAAAAGATATTACACGTTTCGAAATCAGAGTATTGTTATTATCAAACCCACCATTAGATGCAAAACGCCCTTCATACTGCCATTCATTTCCGAGGCCACAAGGGGGTACTATATCAACTCCCCACGGCGAGGTTACGCAATTCACCATACGCTCCTTACCTCACCTGGGAGAAAGAAATTGTCATCTCGTGGACACCGTTAATAATATTATAATAAATAAAATTATTATTATTATTATTATTATTATTATTATTATTATTATTATTTGTACTCGAAATGCTATAAATCTTGCTTCCCAGTTCTCGATTTATTATTATTATTTTTCGTTGAAGGTTTTTACTTGTTAGTCGTGCCAAGCTGCTACTTTCTGTAATCAGCCTGTTGGACTGTCTTTACATCTCCTGTCGTAAAAACATCTCCACGTCTCGGTTTCTTCATCATCATAATCAACCACAGGCTTCTCAACCCACTAAGAAACCTTCTAGCCACGATCAGAATTGATGTATCTCTTAACAGTCTTGAATAGTCTGACAGGGAAAAATAATGAATAAAACACTAGGAACTTAGCGGTTGGTGGACCAGTGGAGCTGTGGTAACCAGTAGCACAACCCAGGCCACTAACGGCAATCTACCGACGTTTTCCGCGGTACGGAAAAACATCTGAACTGGTTAACCTTAACATGGACAAAGGAGTATTGCCGGAAAGGCAAATAAACGACAAACCAATTTCTTCCAGTCACGGAGCCTTCACCTAGCGCGCTTTCTGATGTTAGTGCGACCTGAGCGTGTTTCGCTGGGTCGAGGTGTGTGTGTGTGTGTGTGTGTGTGTGTGTGTGTGTGTGTGTGTGCGTGTGTGTGTGAGAGAGAGAGAGAGAGAGAGAGAGAGAGAGAGAGAGAGAGAGAGAGAGAGAGAGAGAGAGAGAGAGAGGGGGACGCGGTGCTTATTGCTGGTTCCTGTGGTCCAATAACAACGTCATAGAAAATTGCTGGTTAGAATCTCCATTTCATCTTCGCCTTTGATGTTGCGCACAAGCAAAACCATCGAGTTTCCTCTTCTTGGTCTGGAAGTTGCTGGTTGCACAGAGTACTCGCGGGACTGCGCTACGTGCGCTGCCCGTGCTGGAGTCGCGCCACATACTCCAATGCCCCTGGGCTTGTAGGAACCGCGAGGGGCCGCAGCTTCAGAAGCAGGAACGCCACTGCAGCGCTTTGAGCTACTACATTGTTAACTGAGCGGAATGGACGCTTTAACGAGACCTGACCACAGAGATGAATGTTTCTTTAACTATTCTTCTTCAAATAACCAGAAGGCAACAGCGTTACTCATCGGGTATACTCCCCACCCAATCCTTAAAAAACCTAATTATATTTACTTAATAAATAACCCAATTATCCAATTACACTGTTATAATAATCTTTATTACTGTATTATTGCGTTGGGTTTGTTTTTGTTTTTTTGTTTTTTTACATTTTTACACCCCTGTGTATCTTCCTCACGCTCTCTGAACCGTACTAAGCTGTGTACACGGGTTGTAATTCTCACTTGATCAGTAATATTTTGTAATTATAGTTTTCATATGTGTTTCGTTTTTTTTTACTCTAGAAGCTCTGATTTCAAACATTTCCTTCCCCTTCCAACATCCTTTATCACTTTTCTTTTCTAACTACGTGATTTTTTCCAGTTCCAGTCTGCTTGGAAATTCAGGCGTGTGCTGGCTGTTCTCTCACTATCACCAAGCCGGTGAATTACTCAGACAGGGTAGCACACGAACACAGGTGCTCTGTAAATTCACGAGCCCCGTCGCAGTCATACACTGTGACACATACACACATCAGTTTCTTCAAGAAGGCCATACATATGTTTTCACATGTCTGTTACTTGTTCAGAGAATTATCTTTCTGCACTGAATGCTTTGCACAGCTTTGTGGGGTCAGTCCTTTTTGATGTATATCTCTTAGAAAATTCTTTACATGTTTACCTGACACCCATTTGTAGGTAAAAGTTAGACAAGTGTTCTAATTAATTGGGCTCAAACAGCCTCTGTTAACACAGCATACTTCCAGTGATACTCAGGTGCGTTCTCTCATTCTGGGTTGTTTTTTTTTGTTTTTTTTTGTTTTTTTGTGGTTAGGAAGATTTTTTTTTCATTTGGTATGAATCATTTCATTTTTTCTATGAAACCTTTTTACTGTCAGACCTGACAAGCAAATATCACTCATGTTCAGCTGCCACGTCAGAGCTACAGTGATCACCTTCAGTCTTAAAAACACAAACCTCTGTTGCTTCCATGAACTAAGCAGTACCTGTAATCTCTGCCCATGGCTCTAATCTTAATTTAACTTTTTTGGTTTGTTTCTGCAGATTCCTTTGCAGAGATTCTGGAGCTGTTGAAGGCCTTCGCCACCGCTGCTGTACGGGTGATTGAGGGGTCTATTCATTTGTGAATAAGTGTTGAGTATCTTAATCTTCTATTTACTGTTGGAGCTCAGCTTGCTATGTCGTGCTGACTCACAGGTAGATATTATCAGGTTTGCACAGCTGGCAAACTGCATTCACGGAGGCAGTGATGGGAAACTCAATGTAGCACACACTCCCATGGAACGACAGAGAAGATGAACAGCTTGCAATCTATGATTCAGAGTCAAAGATGGTACGTTTAACTGGCTGGTGGAGTGACGTCCTGTAACATCTTTCCTCTTTCCTACAGACTAAAGCAAGTTAAAATCTATTCAGCAATGTTAAGTGACTAAAGATCTGAAACACTCACGCTTGCACTTGGTCTGATTATTATGAACCAGAGGTTCAGTGTTCATCTGCAATAGCAGTAAGACGTGACAGCCGCGTTGAACAATCAGGGAGGTTCATGGGAAAGAGGAGAGGACTTCCTCGTCACTGCTCCGCCCCCTTCCCTCGTCTGCTTCACCTAGCCGATTGGTCAGGCCTCTGCCAGACTAATAAGCACAAAGGGAGGAGGAGATCTATGCCTGATTCAGGGCGGAGCCACAGGGCGGGTCACAGGCTGCAGCATGTCAGGGCCAGTGGCTCATTGGTGAAGGTACTGGACTGGTTGTCAATTCAAACCCCACCACTGCCAGGGTGCCACTTTTGGGTCCCTGAGCAAAACCCTTAATCCTCAATTACTCAACTTATATTTGGTTAAATTCTATAAATTTGGAAACACATCCGTGGGTGGATAATGGATTTAGTCATGTATTAATTCATTATAAGGGTCTATATCACTCATACTGTAGTCTAATTAGGGATTATTCCAGTCTATAATGGTATATATCACTCATACTATAGTCTAGTTAGGGATTAGCCCAGTCTATAAGGGTATATATCACTCATACTGTAGTCTAGTTAGGGATTAGCCCAGTCTATAAGGGTATATATCACTCATACTGTAGTCTAGTTAGGGATTAGCCCAGTCTATAAGGGTATATATCACTCATACTGTAGTCTAGTTGGGATTAGCCCAGTCTATAAGGGTATATATCACTCATACTGCTGTATCGTCAGGATTGACTTAATACCAACCACAGTATGTAGAGGTCAAACTGAGTGTTATGAAACCACTGGCATATAAATGTTACTAGAAGTGTTTTCCCTGCAGTGATCTGGTGTTTAATGAGGTTGTGTGTGTATCAACTGGATTGGGAAAGAGGGACCAGTGCTCTGTATATCTGGTGAATGACAGCTAGGCTTCCCCTCCCAGACCCAGTCAGAAAGGCCCCCACTCGAGCGCCACTTAATTAGTTGTAATGGGCTGTGAGGTGCTTCCTCTGCGTCCGCTAGAGGAACCAGACGGCTTCCGGCAGCCAAGTCTCCATCAGTTAACCTCCGGATCATTAAGTGAGGCAGCTGGGTCCGGCATCGAGGGGCCTGTTAGCCTGTAACGGCCCAAGTCCCTCTGCCCTGCCTGTGCACGCTCGTCTGCCTCCACTCTGGACGGGACGGGGAAGCAGGGGTTTCCCCAGCCGCTCTGCCTCTCGTTCCCATGTAGAGTTCGTTTGATGTGCACCGGCTTGGTGGCAGACACGGACGTGGTCACGGACGTGGTGGAGGCCACACAGAGAGGTGGCGTGGAAACTCACTTGCAGGATTCGTTGTTGTGGGACCGTAAGTAAGCAGGCACCTAAACGTCGTCACAGCAATCTGTAGCAGTTGCTTGGTTAATAATAGTGCTCCTTATCTGAGGAGCTTGAGTTCACAGACACACACTCATGCTGGACTGACGTCCTGGCACCACTGGTTCCTGCTTTGTGCCCTGTGCTGCCGGGATAGACTCTGGGCTAGACTCCAGGATAAACTCTGGCATAGACGATGGGACAAACTTCAGGATAGATTGTAGCATAGATTTTGGGATATACTTCAGGATAGACCTCAGGATAGACTTTTGGATATACTTCAGGATAGACTTCAGGATAGACTTTTGGATAGACTTTTGGATAGACTTCAGGATAGACTTTTGGATAGACTTCAGGATAGACTTTTGGATAGACTTCAGGATAGACTTCAGGATAAACTCTGGCCCCCCGCAGCCCTGGACTGGATTAGGCAGTTTAGAAAATAAATGAAAGAATTAACATACAGGATTTTCTCATGAAATGATTTAAAAGCATGTTATGACATACATAGCGATTCCTATTTTTTAGTATTGTTTTGTGTGTGTGTGTGTCATCGATATCCCAGCACATGTCTCTAGCTTTGAGCTACACCTCTGCAGTGTGGGTGTGGTTCACAGCACTGTCCTGACTGCCATGGTTCCTCTTCCCCTTTGGCCTCCATTACGCTGAGGATTCGATCTCCCTCCGCCCGGTGATCTGGCTGTCAGCACAGCAAGCCTGAGCATCCTGTCCCATCCTGTGCAGATAATAATCCGAGCATAGTGCCAGCGTGCTCGCCGGGAGTGCCGCAGCTCTGTTAGTGTTGGGGCTGGTTCAACACAAACACAGCGACCCAGAGTGAGTCAGGGGCCATGGCTGATCAACTCCGCGGCATGCAAGGTGTGATTGGGGGAGCAGCACCTCTCTGAAGTGTTTCCAGCCTTGGTGCCACAGGAGCTGTGCAAGAATACAACTACAGCTGTGTTTCTGCTTCTCACACTGATCTGCAGTCTGTGACTTTTGCCTCTTTTAAATTTGAGTCACTGCACAGGAATTTGATATAAAATGCAGTCTTATTCTGAAGGTACAGTAACAAGTACCTAAACACAAAAAATAATTATTTTTAATTGCTAACAAAGAAAAAGTAACAACTACAGCAATTGTAGGCCTTTCAGAGCCATAACATTTAATCAATTCCTTAACAGGTTGTACGGTAAACAGGTATTCTCTCATATATTTAACAAGCTAAAATGTTGAGTGTTTGGATGTTTTATTTCCGCATTTCTGAATTTAAAGTCATTTGTGGTTTATGCCACATACGCGTGAAGTCCAACGAACATGTATGTTGTGTTTTCACCATGACAACTCCTTGTTCTGGAAAGTCCGCATGCATGTTGTGTGTTTGTGAGACACGTTCCTGTGGGACTTCATAATAAGATCACAAAACGATTCTGTTCATATCTGATTATATCTGATCGTATCTGATTATACAGAGGCTGGATGGCTTTGCGACTTGGTGGGACTATTTGTATATGGTGCCTACAGTTTCCTGTAGTGCGATGTTGTGGAACTAGAGAGGCCTGTTTATCTGATGGTACATGTTAAGCGTTCCTCTAAGGCCTAACCCTCCAGCTGCTTCTGTCCAGGCTGTCCAGAAGTGTTGCTTGTCACCTGATCCTGGATCCTCGCGCCTTGGGGCTTCTGGCCTTTGTCATCTTCCTCCTCCTCCTGAGCCTGATCATCACAGCAGCAACTCAGGTGACCCTAAAATGAAGGAAACATCCATTCATCACAAAGCAGATATGATTTTGGTCCTTTGGTTACGAGGGAGTCGTCTTAATGCCACTGGGGTGTTTGCACATCCAGGCCTCACAGATTGTGCTGAGGTTTGTGTTGAGAGGTCAGGGTGTTGAGGCAGGTCACAGTGGCCATTGCAGCAGGATCATAGAGGATGTGCCTGTTGGGACCAGTTTGGTCTCGGACTTGCAGGGTTGTGGTTTATTCTGTGTAGCTCATAAACATAAAAGCCAGGACTTAATGATGGGAGGAGTTTCTGAGCATTCCCTGTTCTTCCTGTCCTAGGGCGGGTATGGCAAAAACTGCATGGCCTCATGGAAGACATTACGGCTCCTGAGTCAGTACGGCTTCCTTAATGTTCCTCAGGATGACAGCAGCTGGAACGAGCAGGGTAGCAGGATCAGCGGAAAAGGCTCGGGTGCTATTGCGAACCCAAACCTGAGCCCAGCGGGACAGTGACACAAGCTGTCCATCACTCCTGTCCCGCCTCCCAGACCAAATTCTCGCAAATATATACACAGAATTTCAATCTTAAATTTAATTGTTGAATTTGACAACACCCAGCTTGAGCCACCCCTAAGTGCACCGAGGGCATTACAGCGGTTCTGTGTTTATATTCATTACGGAGGTGAAGAAGTGGTTGGGTGGAGGTCATGTAGTGGAGCGCTCATGTCTGCTGCATCTCCATGTGGCTGGAGCTGTGCGGGTGGAGGTCCACACCACTGACACAGAGACACCAGTGGCACCTGAGTTCTCTCGCGTTTGCTGACCATGAAAGATCCGCTGTCTCTGTGCCGGACATCTCCCATCTCACGTTACACAACTCACAGCACACATACTGATTATGACAACAGCAACACGATGGACGGCGCATACAGAGAGCTGGTCTGAACAGACATGGGACACTTTTGATTGTAAAATGTCACTGTGACTCAAACACTTCAGTTTAAAGGTCTTATGTAAGTAATGAAAAATTCCTCGGATAATTGTTGGCAACTTTTAATGTCAACTGTAAGCATAATTACACAAAGCTATGTTTAATTACAGGACCTGGCAATAAACCAGAGCAGAATTCCAGTGAGCAGTACTCATGCTGCAGGATGAATGAAGGTTTTAAATAACCCCGCAGTCTTGTCCTGGGTAACCAGAGCACCAGGGCTGTGTGCAGCCCAAAGGCTAGGGCAGACCTGCGATTGTAGCCCCCTGCTGGGGCTGAATGAGGGGCCTGCCTCGCAACAATTACCCCCGGGACCTGATCCGTGGAACACAAGAGTTTACAGCTCCAATCCAATCGAATCCCCAGGCAAAAGAGGCTCGGGAGAAAGAGTGCCAGCAGGTAGTAATGATCATTTAAAACAGGAACAACATTCCACGGTGGGCGCCTCACCCCTTCCTGCTGGGCTCCTGGGGAAGCCCACCAGGCTGTCCTCCTGGGGAAGCCCACCAGGCTGTCCTCCTGGGGAACACATGATACCAGTCAACACCACCTCACTCAGTCCCAACACTCTAATGGGGTCCATCAGCACATCTATGTTACGAACATTACACAGTTGTAACCCTATCGTAACACTATCATGAAGGATGTGTTAAGAATTCTAACCAAAGACAACAAGGAGGTATAAAATTGGCTAATGGCGCATAAGTGTAATGAGTTGCCCCTGTGCCCTTGTACACTGTCGAACCTGGCATGGGGCGGGCAGCTTCCCAACACAGCAGGACTGAATCTCAACGTGCCTATCTTGGCAGCAGATAGCTGTGACTAAGCTCCAAACCAGCTGAATTGAAGTCCCAACCTAACCACTCCCAAGCACTGCGTGACAGCGTCTGACGCACTCAGACCCCTCTCACGCTCCGGGGAGGGAAATGTAGGCTCTGCTGAGGAACCAGAACATTCTGCTATCCAAACGGACGACACCCTGCACCAGCCAGCAGGGACACATTTTTCCTGTGTGACTGTGGTGTCCACCAGTGGGATGGTCTCTCTTATTTTAGGTCTGAGGCTCGTTGAACAATCATCTCAGACCTGTTGTTGCTCCTTTGACGTCTCTCAGCAGGACCTGTGCTCTATTGTGTCTGCTGGCACAGGCCTGTGCCCTCGTATTCAGCCTTGTAGCACATGACACAGGAGTGACCGAGCCTGCTCCAGAAAAGCACTCCATTTCCGAACCATTCCTGGAGTGTTTGAATCTTAAAGGTGTGTTAGACTAGCTTTACAATCCAACTGTGCCAGAGGGTAACTCTCTGGATCAGGGATGGGTACCCCGGTATACTCAGACCTGATTCAGATCGCACTGGTCTAAGTTTATGATTCCTTCATCGGAGTGCAGACAGTATCTAAACGATGACTGAGCATGTGCAAACAACTACAGTAACAAAAAACTTTGACTTCTGAAAAGCTGGAATAATGATATATGTTGTTTGGAGCACATGCAGAGTACAAGTCTCCTCAGTGTGGACATCACTGTTGTTTGTCCTTTCATCTCCATCGTCAGGTGACGAATAGCTGAGATGGAGCCCCCCTATGGAGCCCTGACTGCCTCTCCTGGCTCCGCCCCCAGCCTCATGCGCACGCCCATGCTGACTGCTGTCTCTTCCTCCTTGGTTGCTAGGATGGGCTTCTTTCAGAAACCTCCCATGGATTTATTCTATCATTCAGTGACGAAGACCATCAGTCGTTTGGAAATGATGTTCAGACTTCATTTCCACAGACCTTTTCTGGTTTGTTTTTTACGTTTCACACTCATATTACCACGTTTTCTACCCCCTCTGGTAGTAGGGGAGGTGGCTTGACTCAGGAAGTACTGTTCTACTCTGCCTGATAAAGGGATGTTGTTTTTGGCTCTGTCTCTCATATTTGATCTTTTGGAACATTTGCTGATATTTTTGTCCTCTGGGCAGAAGTGGTGTTTCATGGAAACACCCCCAACACACACACACACACGCACACTCACCAACACACACACATCACAGCTGAGTACTGCACATAGGACATGAACACGCATACATGCACACACATACACGCACGCATGCACAAATACAGAGATACACATACACGTACATGCACACACTCTCACACACACACACACACTTTCCTCTGGACAAGAACAATGGAATTTTGCTGCAAGTGTTTCAGAAGCAAAACAGCTTTATGTACACAGAACAATTTTGGCTGGTTGTTTAAAAATAGAGATCAGAGCAAATGTCATGGTGCTTCAGCTCAATATTGCACCCAACCATTCGAGGTTAGAGGGCTGTAATGCATGAGCACAGTTCCAGTGGAGTTAGCAGACAACACCAGGACTGTAGCAATAACACTTAATGCTGCGTTACCTGGCTGTATATTTGTCATTATTTTCAACATCTAGTATCACCAGGCAGTATCTCAGTTTACTGAATGAGTTTACATGCAGCAATAACAGAACTCCAAATCTGTGCTCTCTCTTAAAATATACTGCAAAAAACAGTAAACTAAAACCCAGTAGCAATGTGCTCCAAATAATAAAGTGGATATAATAAATGCAGTAATGGGAAGGTTATGACCACTGACTGCAGTCTATGAAGTGGCTTTAGGACGCAAGACTGACATGAACATCCTGAGCAGCACGCAGGTCTTCTGTCCTGTAATAGCCCTCCCTCCTGTTCACACCTGGCAGGTCTAGAGGCCGCAGGGGTCGGTGCAGTGTGACAGGGGCCCTGCTGAGTGGGGCGCGGTGTCTTCATGGGCACAGCATGAAGCTGCCACCTCTAGGCCAACCTGAAGACCTCTGACCCCTGGAGGGGGGCTCCTTCTCCTCACCTGTGGGCCATGAGACTGCTGGGTCTGGGTCAGACACACCCTCTAATTTAGCCCCTCCCTCCTAAATGCTCTGCCACAGAGCCTTCCTCTAATCACGGTTCCCAGAAAAGCTGATTTCTTCACCTATGATTAGGTTTTAAATGAATTCTTAAGCATTGTGTTGATAAGACAAGGTGGGCTGGCGGTCAGACACTTTAGACCACCTAAATGACACAAGACACACTGTACATCTTTATTTTATTTCATTTTGTTTTCTTTTCTCACCTTTGCCCTACGACCCCGTGCAGACCGTCAGTCTTCCATGAGCACGTTTAACTACTAGAGTTAACGACACTGGGCAGCAGTGGGATGGATTTGCCCTGCTGTGAAATAGGCTGTTCTCTTCTGAACCTCATAGTATATCATTTTATATCCCTGAACGTATACAGAGCTTGCTAACACTCTTGGGAGTTACGCCATAGCACCAGGAAACCACAACGGGTGAACTTTGTGTGAGAGACTTTTGCAACAATTCTGGTTAGACCACATACTTTACACGGTAGGCCAATGGGAACTGCTGAGAACGTATCACACCACAAACATATCAGACGTGCAATGTACATGTAACTGGAACAGCACAGTAAAAAGAAAAATATTAACACATTCTGTTAACAATAGCGAGCTGCCACACACACCCCCAAACCCAGATGAAAACTTATCCTTATTAATCTTTATTAATAAAGATAATAGTTATCTTTATCAGGCATTTACAATGTAGTACAAGTTACCCCAGCTACATTTTGCACTGAACACAAAACACATATTTTCTCTTTTATTTTTTGTGCAAATTTTGTTTTGCTTCCACAGCTCAGGGACATTCAGTTCCTACACTGCTGTCATTGTGGGGACTTTTGTGTGTCCAGTGTTAGTAAATACACAGAGTACATTTATTTACTGCCATCTTACATGGTGTGTCCTGTGTGTGTGTGTCTGTGTGTATGACCTGTGTGTATTGACGGCCCTGTGTGTGTGTGTGTATGACCTGTGTGTATTGACGGCCCTGTGTGTGTGTGTGTGTGTGTGTGTGTGTGTGTGTGTGACCTGTGTGTATTGACGGCCCTGTGTGTGTGTGTGTGACCTGTGTGTATTGAAGGCCCTGTGTGTGTGTGTGTGTGTGTGTGTGTGTCCTATGTGTGTGTGGAAGGCACTGTGTGATAATTGACTACCTCATCAACATTTGAAGCTGTATAAACTGCTCTGAGTGAGAAGCTATACCCTGATTCATGAAACAGTCATTCCTTTGTTGTTTACCTTAAATAGATGAAAATCCCTTTAAATTGCGTCTGACAGTCTGCAGTTTAACACTGGAGTCAGAGCTCTGTTTTCCCAAATTAATCTGAGATAAGAGAGAGAGAGTTCAGTGTGATAATCACTGTACTGTACTGTAGATCATCTTTGTTTTGTGATGCCTGATCCAGTGGGCTGGGGCCTAAACCTGCACTGGTACTGGTGCTTACCCTGTACTGGTTCTTACCCTGTACTGGTGCTTACCCTGTACTGGTTCTTACCCTGTACTGGTGCTTACCATGTACTGGTTCGTACCG
>NC_137516.1:19400000-19590000 GCF_041902795.1 Electrophorus electricus
GCACCATCTCTGGGGTCCAGCACCATCTCTGAGGTCCAGCAGCCTCTATGGACTACTGTGTGAGGAGATGACTGTATTAACCAGGCCATTGTCTTGCCTGTCAAAAACAAGGCTGATGCCTGTATAGATTGAACAGAGCGGCTCTATTGGACGGAATCTCACACTCCCTCCAATCACAAGAGGCCAAGGGGATGTATGGTGACCCAGTGTGGAGTGTATGGAGGTGGGGGTAGGCATCGCCTTTAGAGTTTCTCACAGCAAGGTGAATCTCCCTTACCCAGTTATCCTGCTTCATGCCCTGGAGGCCCTGCAATCCCACCACACACACACACACACCCTCCCTCTGTTGGTCTAATCCAGATCTGTTTACCTCTCCATCAGTGGCTACCAAATGGTGCCTCTGAAAGGAGAAGACTTGCTTTACAGGTTCTGAGTTTGAGCCTTTGCTCACTTTTTAATGACCTTTTGTGCCTGCACACTGTATGGGTTTCACTCTCCTGGGAGCCCTCAGTAATAGCGCGAGGCTTTTGGCTCGGACCTCTGTGAGAGGGTAGATATGGGGTCATCAGGGCGGGGGCGGCCTCGGTTGCAGCACCTCCTCCAGGGACGGCACAGAGCACCGAGTCTCGTGCAGCGTGGCTGAGATGGGGGTGGATCCTCAGAGCTGCGGACGCATAGTAACACTAGACAGAGGATGTAATATCAGTCCAAATGTTACTCTGTATGGCAGCGAGGCTTGTACAGAGAGAGTGAGGGTTCTTCTCAGAACAACTTCTAGGTTCACCATCCAAACAGGTGGGGAGGGGGTTCAGGCTTTACACCACAGTTGTTTACATATTTTCTTGTAATAGTACACATTTTTCCCTCAGTTGCATAAGACTTCGTGGAATCATGCAGGGAGTCTATCTGTTTTTCACTCTTAAAGAGCCACTGTCTGTTATACCCAAACTGGCCTCCCACTCCCCACAGCACCTGAACGGGTTCTTGATTAAGCTAGTCATATTAATATAGTACCACATGAGTACCATGTTATAATACTACATGAGCATGTTATAATACTACATGAGCATGTTATAATACCACATGAGTATCACGTTATAATATTACATGAGCATCATGGTATAGAATCAGATGAGTATCATGTTATAATACTACATAAGCAACATGTTATAATAGTACATGAGCATCATGTTATAATACTACATAAGCAACATGTTATAATACTACATGAGTACCATGTTATAATACTACATGAGTACCATGTTATAATACTACATGAGCATCAAGTTATAGGACTACATTAGCAACATGTTATAGTACTGCATGAGCAACATGTTATAATACTACATGGGCATCATGTTATAATACTACATGAGCGACATGTTATAATACTACATGAGCATCATGTTATAATACTACATGAGCAACATGTTATAGTACTGCATGAACAGCGTGTTATAATACTACATGGGCATCATGTTATAATTCTACATGAGTACCATGTTATAATACTACATGAGCAACATGTTATAATAGTACATGAGCATCATGTTATAATATTACATGAGCATCATGTTAGAATACTCTCATACCCACCTGCCATACCCAATACACTCAGATCAGTGCTTCACTTTCCAAATTGTCCTGAATGGATGTTGTTATTCAGCAGAAAAACCATCATGTCTGCATTTGCTCCACAGTGGAAAAATAAAAGGAAAAGAAAACATGACCAGCCCTGTGTTTCAGTGTTTAATGCAGCTGGAGGTGACCCCCCTGTGTGTGTGTGTGTGTGTGTGAGTGTGTGTGTGTGTGTGTTCAGCCCAGGTTCTCACCTGCGCTACGATCTCACATGAGCTATGTTCTCACCTTGACTATGTTCTCATGTGGGCTATGTTCTCACCTTCACTATGTTCTCACGTGGGCTATGTTCTCATCTTCACTATGTTCTCACATGGGCTATGTTCTCACCTTCACTATGTTCTCACCTTCACTATGTTCTCATGTGGGCTATGTTCTCACCTTCACTATGTTCTCACCTTCACTATGTTCTCACGTAGGCTATGTTCTCACCTTCACTATGTTCTCATGTGGTCTATGTTCTCACATGGTCTATGTTCTCACATGGGCTATGTTCTCACCTTCAACATGTTCTCACCTTCACTATGTTCTCACCTTCACTATGTTCTCACATGGGCTATGTTCTCACCTTCAATATGTTCTCACCTTCACTATGTTCTCAAATTCACTATGTTCTCACGTGGGCTATGTTCTCACCTTCGCTTTGTTCTCACCTTCACTATGTTCTCACGTGGGCTATGTTCTCACCTTCACTATGTTCTGACCTTCGCTATGTTCTCACGTAGGCTATGTTCTCACCTTCACTATGTTCTCACGTGGGCTATGTTCTCACCTTCACTATGTTCTCACCTTCACTATGTTCTCACGTGGGCTATGTTCTCACCTTCGCTATGTTCTCACCTTCACTATGTTCTGACCTTCGCTATGTTCTCACGTAGGCTATATTCTCACCTTCACTATGTTCTGACCTTCACTATGTTCTCACATGGGCTATGTTCTCACCTTCGCTATGTTCTCATGTGGTCTATGTTCTCACATGGTCTATGTTCTCACATGGGCTATGTTCTCACGTGGTCTGTGTTCTCACGTGGGCTATGTTCTCACCTTCACTATGTTCTGACCTTCGCTATGTTCTCACGTAGGCTATGTTCTCACCTTCACTATGTTCTCACGTGGTCTATGTTCTAACGTGGTCTATGTTCTCACCTTCCAGGCACAGGAAACCTCACTCTACGTGTAGTAACAGTCAAAGGATCAAAGTCAGGACCCTGAAACTTTACACATGTTCCATGGGTACCAGGTTCACTCCTAACATGAAGAGGTTTTGTCATATTAATTAAGTGCATACACATGACAGATTACATCTAACATCTCCTAACCGCTCTACTTAACCGCTGAACACACAGAACTGTACGCTCTTCCCAACAGCTCTACCTAACCGCTCTATCTAACACACAGACTGGGCTTGATTCCTGCATACTACATAACTGTCGGTAGTCTTACTGGCATCTGTTTATTCTGTGCTGTTTTTTCATGCATAATTAGCTACATTTTTAATATATGTTTAGCATTTAATTTTTAGATACAGGCAAACATTTACAAATGCAGCTGAATTTTCAACTACCACAGATGAACCATAGCACAGATGAACCATACCATAGATATACCATACCAAAGATGTATCATACCACAGATGAACCAATTTGTATCACATAATTATTTCTCTCTCTCTCTCTCTCTCTCTCTCTCTCTCTCTCTCTCTATATATATATATATATATATATATATATATATATATATATATATATATATATATATATATATATATATATATATGGTATACTTATGCAAAACATTTATACAGCATCCTGGCCTGTTTTCTGGGTTGCCATTTCTGGACTCTGCTGGAACCACTATTCCAGTGTCACAGAGCTGCACAACGTTTACTGTTTACTATGTTCCAGTGGATGGAGCAGGAGTATCATAGCCACTAAGTGCCTCATTATCTTGTTTCAATTCTTCTCCTTTTTCCAGGAAAAAAAAATTTGACTTCATGTGAAAACTTGGCAGAGACTCTTGTGGTGTCATTTGATCTCCCTGATCTAACCTCTGGAACCTCTAACAAGCGCGATACTTTTTCAGCTTCACACTTTCAACCAGGACGTGATTACACCGCAATCACTTTTCATTTCTATTGTCAATAAAGTGTCTCCTGCTTCTTTCACCTGGATACATTCATTGTCCCACAGAACAAAGATGTGTAGCATGTGAACGGTGCTCCAGTTACCTCAGCAAAGTTTTCACCTCGCAGAGCAACAATGACAGAAAGAATGGCTTCAGCTTTTTTTAACAGCTTTCACACGAGTTTGGCGTTTGGATGTGTTGATTTCATGTCTCAAAAAACGTGATATAGGAATGAAATAGCCATGGCATTACAGAGCTGCTCCTCCAAGGCTGTGGAGCTCAGCTGGTCTCTTACGGTTCCTCAGCAGTAATCGTCCCTCCGCAGGCCAGGCTGGCTAAAGGTGAGCTCAGATAGCAGTCCGTCTCCAACCGAAAGGAAAGAAGGGCGGAGCAGATAACAGGAGAAGCCCTTCTGGAGAGCCCGAGAAGGTCCTTCTCAGAATGACCAGATAAGAACAGACACACGTGGAGCACCTTTGCACGTTCTCTGAGGAATACTGCAACAGTAAGATTAGGACTCCAACACAAGAGTGCGCGAGAACTGTATGTTAGTTCACTAATGAAGCATTATTCTTCATTTATCAAAAATGAGCACTTATTATGATACTTATTATTCTTTAATATTTAAAACTAATAGTGTTCATACCTCTTTAAGCCAGCGATGGCTCAGTGGGTACTGTACTGCGTTAGTAATCAGAAGGTTGCCAGTTCAAGTCCTACCTCTGCCAAGTTGCAACTGTTGGGCCCCTGAGAAAGATTTTTAACCCTCAAGTTGTGTTCAATTATATCTGCTGCTTTGGATATAAGGTAACCATTAAAATAAAATTATCTACAGTTAAATAGTTTTTCCTTTCATGGTTATCTTTATTAAATATTTGTTGGGAGAACATAAAACATGACAGACCCATCTACTCATGCACAGTTCAGCTGGTCTCACTGATAAGCATGAAGGGGTTGGCTGTGTTCTGTGTTCTCTGAGGGTCAACTGTTGCCTCATCTTGCGTGTGTGTGTGTGTGTGTGTGTGCGTGCGTGCGTGCGTGTGCGTGTGCGTGTGCGTGTGTGTGTGTGTGTGTGTGTGTGTGTGTGCGTGTGCGTGTGTGCGTGTGTGCGTGTGCGCGTGTGCGTGTGTGTGTGTGTGTGTGTGTGCAGTGCTCTACGTAATTCTCACTAAATAATTCTAACACTTATTAATGATTATTATTAAATACCCTGTGTAGTAATTATTAATTATTCATGATTATTATTAATTACCCTGTGTAGTAATTATTAATTATTAATGATTATTATTAATTATCCTGTGTAATGTGCTGTTGGTGTCCAGGGTTAAAGCTCAGTATTGTTTTACTAAACACGTCCATTGCATTATTCCACAGGCATAAGACTCATAACTAAGCCGACATACACAGAGGGATCAACTGAATAAACGTTTATACACATTCAAGTGCCTAATAAATACTGTGTGATATAAGACATTTTGGAGTGTGTGAGTAGAACAGAAAGTCGTTTTGGAGTGTGTGAGTATACACACTCTGTGGGTAGGGTTAGTCCTGAGCTATTAGGTGAAACGTGAAGTAGATGATATTGTCACTTCTCTTGTGCTCTGCAGCCTGAGGGTCTACTGTAGCCTAGAAAACAGAACAGGCTAAAATAGAACAGACAAAGAAGTTCGTGTTTCTGTACAACTCATATTTATACACATATGAGAAAAGGATTTGCTTACAGTATAATGTGTCCCTTTAACATTTAAAATATACATCTAATGCAATTGAATGTTGATCAATTGGATGATAATTAGTGTTTGTGTTTGACAATATTTGACAGCTACTATATTGTGATTGACATGCTGATCCACAGCATAAAGTGGTTTAATTATGGTGTGTGTACCTCAAGGCATGAAAAAGCCACATGTGCAGATTTAGTGCCAAAATCCAACTGTAATGTGTCAGTTTCTCTCTCTCTCTGTCGCTGTCTCTCTCTCTCTCTCTCTCTCTCTCTCTCTCTCCATCTTTCTGTCCCTTGCTCTTACTTGCTCTCCCTCCCTCCCTTTCTCTCTCCCTCTCTCCTTTTCTCTCTCCCTCTCTCCCTTTCTCTCTCCCTCTCTCTCTCTTGCTCTCTCTTTCTCCCTCTCTGTCTTCTTTTCTCACACTCTCTACCTTTCCTCCTCTATCACCTTCCTCATTCTCAGAGAGCACAACAGATATTACAGAATTATGGTTGGCATGGATGGGATTGACTGTTTCAGGAATTCCTGAGGCGTGTGTGCTTTTGTGCAATTCTGGAACACCGGCCATTTCTCCAGTGGAAAAAGTGCCCAGTGCCACGTCATTTTCCAGGGAGTTCCTCCTCTGTAACTGGGCCTCATTATGTTCCCTTTGGACCTCAGATCATCTCTGAGAGCTCTGGGGCCTGTTGCTATTCTTTTTGGACTGACCTCAGATCATTACTGAGAGGGGAAACATGCCCCTGCTCTCCCTAACGTTTGTCATGTCCTAAAAACAGAGTTGAAACAAACCTAGCCAGAATGAGAGAGATATGCCACAGGATTCAGGAGACCTGGGCCTCCCCAACAGAGCAAGCAGGAGTGTTTGAAAGGGCTGAAATTGTTCAGTCACTCTCAGCACAACAAAAGCTTGATGGTTTCAGGGGAAAATGTGTCATTTTGGAAGCGGAGGAGGCTGGAGATTACCCCTGATACTCCATACCTCATTAGCATCCCTGTGAAATGCATGAGATAAGCCATCTGCTAAGCCCCATAAAGGGTCACGTATTGTCATCCAACTGTAGAACCTCACCACCAAACCGAATGTGTGTGAAAGTTATGGAATGAACCAATGAATCAACCAATGAATGAATCAACGAATGAACCATTGAATGAACCAATGACGCGTCCAAACATTGGGCGTCCCAGCCTGCTGCTGGGTTTTTGGTGCTGGAGGTTCTAAACTTTGGAAGCAAGTACCAGGTCTCTGCTGAGTGTGTGAGGAGGGTATGGGTGGGACATGGTCCACTCTGAGCACAAGTGACGGGCAGCCTGGACAGGGTCTCTCGGGGTCATTAGTGCTAAAAGACCTGCCCACTAAAATCACCCCTCCCCCATCTCAGAGGCATGCATCACCACAACAGTAACACTGATCCCTCTAGCCCCAGTTGGTCATCTGCACAGCACCATGGCCAAGAACAAGCAGGGGAGAAGAAGGAAAGCAGAAACAGGCCAGCACAGGAATGGAGACAAGATCTCAGCTGTACACCAGCCCATGGTCCTGGTGACCTACACACGTCTTCATTCACCTCTCAATAAAAAACAGTTTACACTGCATTATTTACTGGCAGAAAGATTCACAGTGTGACCAGTATGTGCAGTATGACCACTATGACCAGTATTGTGTTCACAGTATCACCAGTATGACCAGTATGAGCAGTATTAGCAATATGACCAGTTTGACCAGTATGAGCAGTATTGTGTTTTCAGTTGGATTATGTGGCATAGCAGCCACTCATGGTCAGTTGGACGTCTCTTCAGTTGCCATGGTATTCCCCTGCGCAGAGTAACACAGGCAAGCAAAATGTGTCATGTTGCCTGTGGCAACATCCAAGAATGCTAACGTAATGTTTTCTCCTCACATGTTTTCTACAGTTCTGTTTGCAAACCTGTGCTGATTCTCTGCTCAATTAAGCCAAAGTGTGAAAATTCCAAGACAAGTATTTACCCCTAATATTTGAGAAAGAAGTTTGGCTTATCAGCCTGAAAATGGCTTCATTAGTTTGACCTAATTAGCCAGGTAAGTCTGATTAATAACCTTTTAAATCTTGTTACGGGCTCAGCGGGGATTGTCGGGGAACATTGAGCCGAGGTGAGGAATCTTCTTTCGCTACACTGAAAGCTTGTGGTGTGTTTTGATGAAGCTGGTTTGGCCTCCCGGCCAGGTGCTCACACCTAATTTGTGGAACTCATGCATCTGGCAGCCAGAAGGTGCATGTGACCTACGGCTGAGGTGCGCTACGGCTGAGGTGACCTACGGCTGAGGTGAGCTACGGCTGAGGTGCGCTATGGCTGAGGTGACCTACGGCTGAGGTGGCCTACAGCTGAGCTACAGCGTTACCTCTGCTTTTCAGGTCTTGCTGTTGCTATATTTGCACAAGCTGACCTGCCAACTACCATGATTAACTGCAAACCATTTTGAGCAAAAGTGAGTTAAATGTTTTCGACTCAAGGATTTAGTCCTTATATAATCACAATAATTTATCTTTAGACAATTTACTGATTTACAATTTAGCTAATTTACTGATAAATATTTACTGAAAGAAAGTTGCTGATTTGAAGACAGTGACACTTGTTTTCAGACATTCTACAAAAAAGACTCAAAAGCCTTTTTTTTGGTCTCAATTTGTCAGCACGCCTCCAGGGAACCAACTGGTAACCATACAAACCCCACAACTGCCCCAGTTAGGTCAGCTTACTGGGACTGTGGCTTCCACATTGTGAGAGAAACTCTAGTCACATTTGTCTCAACAGTGGCCCAGTTTCAGACGTGCAGGAAGACTCCTGCTGTGTTCGTCTTGGCCACAAACGCCGTTGATTACTTAATCAACACAAGCGATGTTTGGTTCTCTTCCACAGGAGCGCCGTGCATGAAGCCTGAAGGGGCGGAGTCACACATGTCCATCTCAGAAGAAATGTAAGAGCTGAACTCAGTCAGTCGATAATTATCTGATTTCAAAACCTCTTTAAAATTGATTTCAACACTTTCTCACATGGACTACACATGACCTTTGTGCACAGGGTGATCAGATTCTGTTATGTAGATTATTGTTGAGGTTCCACATTAATCGTGTCTGTCTTTCATGTCTTTGTATGAACAGCCAAAGTAATATAATTGACAGTGGGGGACAGCAAGGTTAGAGGTCACAGATGTTATCAAAACATCCAGGCTGCTCGCTACCTTCCTCTATGCAGACACCAGTCCTCCAAGCCAAAGGCCACCACATTGCCTGCAAGCAGACAAAGAGGCTACACGTGAAATACAGCTACAAGTGAATCACAGCTACAGGTGACACACACAACTACAGGTGAATCACAGCTACAGGTGAATCACAGCTACAGGTGACACACAAACGACAGGTGAAACACAGCTACAGGTGCAACACAGCTACAGGTGGAACACACAGCTACAGGTGAAACAAAGGTACAGGTGAAACACACAGGTACAGGTGAAACACAGCTACAGGTGAAACACACAGCTACAGGTGAAACAAAGGTACAGGTGAAACACACAGGTACAGGTAAAACAAAGCTACAGGTGAACCACAGAGGTACAAGTGAAACACAGCTGCAGGTGCAACACAGCTACAGGTGGAACACACAGCTACAGGTGGAACACACAGCTACAGGTAGAACACACAGCTACAGGTGAAACAGAGGTACAGGTGAAACACACAGGTACAGGTGGAACACGGCTACAGGTGAAGCACAGAGGTACAAGTGAAACACAGCTACAGGTGAAACACAGCTACAGGTGAAGCACAGCTACAGGTGAAGTATACAGATACAGGTGGAACACAGCTACAGGTGAAGCACAGGTACAGATGAAGTACACAGCTACAAGTGAAGCACAGGTACAGGTGAAGCACAGGTACAGGTGGAACACAGCTATAGGTGAAGCACGGGTACAGGTGAAGCACAGGTACAGGTGGAACACAGCTACAGGTGAAGTACAGACGTACAGGTGAAGCACAGAGGCACAGGTGGAACACAGCTACAGGTGAAACACACAGGTACAGGTGGGACACACAGCTACAGGTGAAGCACAGGTACAGGTGGAACACAGCTACAGGTGAAGTACAGAGGTACAGGTGAAGCACAGAGGCACAGGTGGAACACAGCTACAGGTGAAACACACAGGTACAGGTGGGACACACAGCTACAGGTGAAGCACAGGTACAGGTGGAACACAGCTACAGGTGAAGCACAGGTACAGGTGAAGCACAGGTACAGGTTCCCAGTAGAGCAAAGGGACCATGGCTGCTCTCAGTTCTCTGGGAGCAGTGCCGGCAGATTACTGCTCAAATTACTACCGCCTGGTCTTGCTGTAGAGTCTTAAACAGCTAGTCTTTACCTGCTGACTATTAAGTAGCTAATGTTTTATTCAATGTTTTTTTCTTTTTGGATTGTTTTTTTTTTACTCAGTTGCAGTGTAAGATCAAATGTCCACAAATTCCCCAGGAAACGACACTAATCATGTAACCAACATGCTATCCTGTGTAAAATCTCTAAAATGACATTTAAAATTAATCTTTCATTCCATGCTATTCTGTTTAGATTACAACCAAGACTATTTTTGGTAAACTATAAATATATATTTTCTTAGTCTTAGTGAGTTTTAGATCCAGAGAAACCCAACCTTAGGTGCCTTTGGGTGGATTTGTGTGAGATCCATCGGACTTGCGGAGGTTGGGAACAGGAATGCTGATGAATTCCTTTCATCTGACTGAAGAACAGAATGACAGCAGAGAACAGATAGATGTGCAAATAAGTGCTTTTCCCAAGTCCATTACTATTGTGTGACACGGGGACACGGATTCCTGGGCGCAGGTCAACCCCCCCCACCCCACAAACACAAACACACTCTTGACCCCAGAACCTCCCGGTCCTCAGCTGCTCAGAGGCCAGTGAGGCTGATACCAACTACAGAAAACTGGGTGCGTGTGAAGGGTGCACTTGGAAGACAGGAAGTGACTTCAGTTACCGTGGAATCTTGAGGAGCAGCAATATTGCATAGAATGCACACTAATATATCTATGTGAATCCACTCTAATATATCTAATATATCTATTTGAACAGAAAATATCTGTATGGAAAAGTCCAGTGCATTCCTGCCTATTGTATCAGACACAATCAGACCTAAGATCAGACCTAAAACACACTCAGTCACTCTTTCAATTGTTAACAACTGAACAAACTTAGTCTTTTTTAGTGCATAGTTCTTGCAATGCTGTTTTTGAGTACTATGTCTGTATCCTGGAAGGCTGCTTCTTTAGTCAGACTGTTTAAGATTACCAGCTTCTGGCTCCAGCAGGGAGAGCCCTGAGGGTTTAGTTCAGGGTTGTTTTTGAGGTGTGATTTTGATTTTCCCAGGGTCATCCCTTCATCCCACTCTAATTTCTGTCCTCTGTCTTCGTCTCCTGCTCATTTTCATGTGATGTGTCAGAGAAGGTGCAGTCTCTACATCATGTGAGGAAGTGAATCTCTGTTGGTTAGCAGTGCAGGTCCCATGCTGGGGGGTAAGTACTGTCCTGGAGCCTGTAGATTAGACTGTAATAAATGTCCATAGTGCCTGAGTGAATAGCCAGTAGAACAGGAAGACAAACGGGGGGGGGTCACATCACACCAGAATCCACACAATACACAGCACAGCACAACACAACACAGCACAACAAAACACAGCACAGCAGAGCACAGCACAGCACAGCACAACACCACACAACACAACAAAACAGAGTACAAAACAGTACAACACAACACAGCACAGCACAGCACAGCACAGCACAACAAAACACAGCACAGCACAGCACAACACAATACAACACAAGACAGCACAGCACAACAAAACACAGCACAGCAGAGCACAGCACAGCACAACACCACACAACACAACAAAACAGAGTACAAAACAGTACAACACAACACAGCACAGCACAACACAGCACAGCACAGCACAACATAGCACAACAAAACACAGCACAGCACAGCACAACACAATACAACACAAGACAGCACAGCACAACACAGCACAACAAAACACAGCACAGCACAGCACAACACAACACAACACAACAAAACAGAGTACAAAACAGTACAAAACAGTAAAACACAGCACAGCACAACACAGCACAGCACAACACAACACAATACAGCACAGCACAACACAATACAACACAAGACAGCACAGCACAGCACATGCTGGGATTGTACGCACCAAGATGGGTTGGAACCAAACCTGTAAAGCAGTTTTGAGCAGCAGTGCTGAGGTAAGTGTGTGAGTGTGTGCACTAGCTGGAACGCAAAATGTGCTTCTGAAAACCTGCCAGAGTCTTCATCATGTGTAGACTTGCTACTGTGTACACACAAGACATGTGGACAGGCGTGGGCAGTTAGTGGGAAAGCCAAGATGAGCGCGGATTATTCCGAGATGGGAGAGGCTGGGATTGTACCTACTACTGGATCCCTGTTAGAGGTATCCATCATTAACCTGACAGGTATTTTTCCCCTCGTGGGCATTAACCTCGGCTCTGTAATAGATGTACTTTAGATGTGCGGTGCTCATTATTTTGCATTTGTGTGCTTTGTGGCTTTGGGTCACTGTGGTGACTGGAGCCTGGCTGGCAGTGCTCTGACTCTAGCATGGTCCAGTGGAAGTGAAAAGGTCTGCCCCATCGTAGCAAAGGTGCAGGCTGACCCACGGCAGCTACGCGGGTGGTACAAACCCCAGGTACAAATATTTACCCAGCCTCGCTGATTTGTCAAGACGAACAAGGCGCTAAAACATGAGTGACCACCAGAGCTCAGACATTCCACTGCAGAGATACAGCGAAAAGCAGCATAACCATGAACAAACCCACAAACACTGCAGCCTTCAGTGCAGCTCATGCTACACACAGCTAGAACGGAACTGTGCAGTACTGGCTGTACATCAGAGTGGTGAATAGGTCTTGGTAATGCACCCACTTTACTGACAGGTCATATCTTAACACTGTGTGGCTAATAGTTCATTTGAGCCCTGGGGAAAATGCACTCAAGGTTGAATGACACTGACAGTTTGCACAAAGCCTTCACGTTACTCACACAGCAACCAGGATGCAGGAGAAAGCATACGGCCCACCGACCATAAGACTTTTACAATGAACTTGCAAACTTAGTCAAAATGCCAGAATGCAGCAAAATGAAAGTGTAAAAAAACACAAATGTAAAGTGATGATTAGGGAGTAGATGTTATAGAGCCAGGACTGTCTTCACAGAGCCAGGCGTGTCTCCAAAGAGCCAGTATTGTGTACTCTGTTATTCTGTCCTGTGGAATTGTGTACTGTGTTATTCTGTCCTGTGGTATTCTGTCCTGTGGAATTGTGTACTGTGTTATTCTGTCCTGTGGTATTGTGTACTGTGTTATTCTGTCCTGTGGTATTGTGTACTGTGTTATTCTGTCCTATGGTATTGTGTACTGTGTTATTCTGTCCTGTGGTATTGTGTACTGTGTTATTCTGTCCTGTGGAATTGTGTACTGTGTTATTCTGTCCTGTGGTATTGTGTACTGTGTTATTCTGTCCTGTGGTATTGTGTACTGTGTTATTCTGTCCTGTGGTATTCTGTCCTGTGGAATTGTGTACTGTGTTATTCTGTCCTGTGGTATTGTGTACTGTGTTATTCTGTCCTGTGGTATTGTGTACTGTGTTATTCTGTCCTATGGTATTGTGTACTGTGTTATTCTGTCCTGTGGTATTGTGTACTGTGTTATTCTGTCCTGTGGAATTGTGTACTGTGTTATTCTGTCCTGTGGTATTGTGTACTGTGTTATTCTGTCCTGTGGTATTGTGTACTGTGTTATTCTGTCCTGTGGTATTGTGTACTGTGTTATTCTGTCCTGTGGTATTCTGTACTGTGATATTCTATTCTGTGTTATTCTATTCTGTGGTATTCTGTACTGTGGTATTCTGTACTGTGGTATTCTATTCTGTGGTATTCTGTACTGTGGTATTCTGTACTGTGGCATTCTATTCTGTGGTATTCTGTACTGTGGTATTCTATTCTGTGGTATTCTATTCTGTGGATCAAAAGATGTTTAATTGCATGCTTCTTGCAAATGTGCCATGTTTACTGTAATTCAGTTTTAATTAGGCGGAAACACACACGCGCAACACACACACGTTAACACATGTGCGTACACACACATATACACACACATATACACACACTCACACATCTGTAGACATAAACAAAGTTGTATAAACACTTGCTATCACAAATGTATACACATTTGGCCAAGTTCACATACCTTTCAGGAAGCGCATGCAGGCAAGCATGGCAGGGTGGAGACTTCACTCATAATCGCATCCCATCCAGTTCCTCGTGGTCACTGACTGCAAGACTAACAAAAACTAACAACTGCCTTAGCTCAAGAAAGCTAATAAACATTATCAGCATAACCTGATGAAACAACTCCCAGCACCTGGTTACCGCTCCCATGAGAGGACCTGACAAGTGTTTTGTTTTTATTTTATTTTATTTTTTTCGCGTCATTGGAAATGACAAAACCGTAATGATTCGCAGGTTATTAGATGGGACCCGATATGAATGTGAGCCTGTGATGTTCCAGCCTGTGACTTCTAATAAAACATTCAACATAATTTTCTTTTCTTTATAGTTAAAGTTTATAGTTAAACAATTAAGTGAATATATAAATGTACTATTTTGTTATACAATAGAGACCTGTACGTCTTCTACTGTTTAGACACGAATAGACAATAATTCATAGCCTTTATAAAATCTAGCACATATCCTGACCAACCTGAACAAGATTAAACTAATTAGTAGAATGTCGTATTTGGCTTATTATTATTATTATTATTATTATTATTATTATTATTATTATTATTATTATTATTATTATTATTATTATTTCATGCCGTATTTGAGAACTTAAATGATTGATTCCGCCAATCAATATTTTCACTACTCTATATGATGTTCCAGTCTATAATTACATTTTTAAGCACAAATCAGTTCACGAGAAAGATTGCCCCAAAGACCACATATTTAGTTTCTCTTTATTTTTATACCATTTTAATCGATCGAATTCTTCGGCAGATAAAATCCTACCGGTTGTATACCTACAGGACACGTGAGGAAGTCCGTATGTAAACGCAGCTTTCGCGTCATGATTTGTACGTGGCTTTTCCGATTAATCGGAACTTGGATATGTTAAAATCGTTTATCTGAGCGATTTTGACTGTATTTAGTCGTCTTCGGGAAACTGTTGCTCTGTCTGCCAAACTGCAATCTGCTTAATTGTGTTTAGAAGACACGAGCGCACTTCCTTTTCTCTCTGCAGAGCGGAGCAAACGGGGTACGCGCTTCGGTTCAGGTTTACTTCTTCACTGATTAACTAGTATGATTTAGAAGAAACCATAAAACCATTCTATAAAATCATTCTATACGTAGCATTTAAAAATAACTGACCAAGTGTACAAAACTTTCACATCTTTCTTTTATCAGACTACTGTTGAATTGAAATGCCACGTATAATCTATAATGCTATAATCTAGAGCTGTGCTAAAACTCTCCAATAAAAAGACGCGGGACGGTCCTCGACTTGACTTTTTAAAGTATTTTTTAAATGTTTTCAGGAAAATAAATCTGTTTCCACTGCATGCAATAATATTAGCAGCGCATGCTGAGGTTCCCGGTATTTAGGATAAAACTGTAGCCTTTAAGGTGCAGGGTGCCTAACCGTGATATACAGGTTCCATCTTACTGGGTGGGAAAGAACACGCAGTAGTTGGAGAGTGCAGAATGCAATCCGATGTACCGTGTAGCGAGTACAACACTCGTTTAGCATTTTGGACAGTAGAATGTCGTTAATAGTTCCCTAAAACAGGTAGTATCTTCAAACCTTAAAACTATTCAGCTGGATTCTGCGGTTAAATTGCCCCACCTTTTCTCTAAACATCACTACGACAGTCTTTATTTACTTTATGATCAACTTAAATAATAGGCTTATTGACTCAGAGATCATTAACTTAAATTTAGCGCAGCTGTTTGACTTTACAATAATCGTGTTGTTTCGATGGATCTGAGATTTCACAGCTACTTACTCGCATGTTAATGGTTTGTGAATTCGACCTGTACAAATTAATATCGGCCCTCGTGCGTTTCTTGACTTTAGCGTTGAATCAGCCGATTTAAATATTAAAGGACGGGTTGTATTAGTCGAAACTCACAGTGCAAATTTATTTTGGAATCTCTTGTTTGCTCAAAACACAGGGTTTCAATTTCTTGTAGACAACTATGTATTCAGGACTGAGTGATGTTTGTTGTATTCGTTTAATTTAATGGGTAAAAAGTACACGTGTGTGTTTGCACGTGTGGGTACGCGTTCGTCCCTGTCTGCATCTGAATGTGTGTATAAATGCAAAATGTATAAAGATCATTAAGTGGTGATTAGTTGTATTAGGACTGTAGGAGTGTAACTGTCGCGAGGAGGATTTGCGCCCCCTTTTGTGCTGCAAGTAGAGACAAACGCGCGAGCGAGCACCTAGTTAAAAAGTCAGTTAAATGTGTTTTAATAAGAAAGAAAGTTCTTGCTATACGTGTCAGTTAAGTTGATCTATAATATGTCACATGATCATTTACTGTTAAAATAATCAAATCGTATTACATAAATCAAGTCGTTTACAAATGTATCGTAACAAATAAAAGTGTAAGAAATATCGTAAAACCTGAATGTGTTGCACTGCTAATTCAAATTTTCACGATCAACACACTGCAAAGTGTTTCCTTTTAAAAGTGATTTTCTTTTAATTCAGCAACACTGCGGCTATAAATGTCATAACCAACCTACTACATAACCGAAATGATCCATTTTTAATTTTCTTTCTTTGCATTCAGGCAGTTGTATACTGAAATATTTCTAAAGTGAGTTTACAAACTGCGTTTCTAAAGCCTGTGTTTCTAACAGACCTAACCGCGCTGCGTCCGTTGATCATTGATGACTAGATCTGTAGATTACAAGTTCACAACTAAAGGCTGCCTACGTCATGAGGACACGCCCACACGTCATTCAAACCCCCTTTATAATGAGCTACCAAAACACGAGCTCGGTAGAAGAACTGTACACGCGCCCGCTCGAGCTCTTCGCCTGCATGAGAATATAAATATCCGTTCAACTCCCGAAGGCTTGTAACATGGCTCTCGCGGGTGCTTTGCTGCCGTCGATAACCGCCTTTTCAAACAGCCAGCTTTTGGACGAAAAACATGCTGAAATTGTCCGAGTGAGTATAAACGGTTCCAACATTTTTTGAGTTTTATTAAATGTAAATATAAAAATGTCAATAGAACAGCATAGTTTCTAATTGCTTCATCGTGTTTATAAAAAAGAGCGTGCTTTCATCGTGCAGTCTTCTGCGGCTGACCCGTTTTGTTTTGTAGGACTGGAACATCGATCCGGCCGAAATCGACTCGACAGGTGCCAAGAGCTCGAAGCCCCTCATCGAGGTTGAATTCAGCATCTTGGAGTCTCCGCCACTGACCAAGGACGAGGACGAACTTTCCAGGTTTTTGGATTTAGAGTTCATTTTGTCAAACTCGATCACGTGCGACAGTGCCAATACCTCGACTCAGCGACCACCCGCTTATTCCTTACCGGAGTCACCGGAGAGCTGCAACACCGTGTACGACAGCGACGGCTCGAACCCGACTCCCAGCGTGTACAGTGGGACCGGGCACGGCCTTGTAGCGGAGCTGCTCACCCCAGACATGAACTACCACGCAGAGTCACCAGAAGACTTCAACCTTAAAGGGACCTTCGACAGGCCGGAATATACTGATCTTAGCGTACTGAACACCCACAGTCAGGCACACGTGCACATGCCGACTCCAAATGCTCTGGGATACAAAATAAAAACCGAAAATCACGAGCAGTCTTGCATGATGGTAAATGACTACATGGGGCAGTTTTATGGACAGAAACCTCACCCTTCTACACGCGCCCACAACCAGGCCCCTATGCAGCCGTTTGGCCACCACATGCAAGACATGTCCCGGGATATGCTGGCCAGGAAGCAAGGTCACTTGTCAGATATGGACCCTCGTCACCAGATGCACATTGCGCAGCCTCAGCAGTACATGAACCGCGCGCATTATCCACCACAGTATCCCGGGCACCAAGGTGCGCCGCAGTATCACGGACACTACGCGCTTTACGCGGAGCAAATGCGCACGCATCATTCGGGGATGTCTGGTATGGTGTTGACTCCTCCGTCCTCGCCACTGCTGGAGTTTCTAAATCCGGAGGACATCAAGCCCAAACGTGGACGTCGGTCGTGGTCACGGAAGCGCAACGCGACGCACAGCTGCGAGTTTCCTGGCTGCGGGAAAACGTACACCAAGAGCTCGCACCTGAAGGCTCACATGCGCACGCACACAGGTAAGATGAGTGGCTCGTGTATTCCTCAAACGCTTGCATTATTCATTAGCCCTGTTTACCTTCCACTGAAGTGTAACCCGCCCGTTGTGTCTCCCGATGTCCGCAGGTGAGAAGCCGTACCACTGTAACTGGGAGGGATGCGGGTGGAAGTTCGCTAGATCGGACGAGCTGACGCGTCACTACCGGAAGCACACGGGACACAGACCGTTCCAGTGCCACCTGTGCGAGAGAGCCTTCTCGCGCTCCGACCACTTGGCTCTGCACATGAAGAGGCACATGTAGACTGGCTGTGTGGAGGGGCGCACTGTAGTTATGGTCATACCTGCTTTGGAATGGCTGTTGTAAATACAACTCGGCGACTTAAATTATGGCAGTATTTAAGAACAAGAGCGATTCATGAGAAAATAAGTTATTTAGTAAAGACCAGAATGATTCCTTTGTACAGAAACAGGGCAGGACCCATATTTTTGTACATATCTTTTAGATCCCAAATTTGTTCATACATTTTTGTTAAGACATGGGATACTTACATTGGGTTTCAGTAGAATTTAGGACCCTTTTATGTGTCTAGTTTTGTACTCTTGACTTGTTTGAACAAAGATTTTAATATCGGGTACTAAAACATTTTTCAGCGAAGCGCCATGTGTGTGCAAATCCTTCATTCGTGAATGGTGAAGAGATTTTTTTATGATACCTTTTTTGTAATCTGCATACTTGAAAACCTTTGTCTGTATATAATGCCTAACATGGTCTTTAAAATAGAGAAACTTGTTCACATTCCTTTTGTAAACTTATTTGTTTCTGTAAAATAGATTTGCTCATTTTTAAGTGAATATTTTAGTTTGAAAAAAAAAGAGACAATAATAAAAATAGCAAACTTTTTTTTTTTTTTTTTTGACGCGCTTGCCCTCGTGCAGGCGCGGTTCTGCATGCTGTCAGGCTGCGGTTTTCAGATTGCGGTCTGATGTCGCCCTCTCGTGGCCAAAAGCGACTTAAAGCATTCAGTGTAATTGATTTAATCTTTTAAATTCAGTTCCGCTATCGGGCTATGCAGAAGCACACAGCATAACGACTTTCCTTTTCAGTATAGAAAACGTGTAATAATGTGGCCTAATAAAGATAAACAGTCATCAGGCAAGTAATAACATATCTTTGTAAACACAATAATATGTAAACATTAGAATATAGCAAAGAGAATCACACAAATAGAACCGCAAACACTCAAACAATGAATGTATAAATAATAGATAAATAAGTACAGTTCGAGCCCTAAAATGTGCCCAAAGCGGACGGAGCATGTTATTTTAATAACGTGACAAACTGCTTACTACTGATGTTGTAGCCACAACTGTTGTAGTTTGAACTCGAACTTAATGACATGAACAGCGATCCCTGCTTACACGCCTACCGCTGAGAGGAGGTTTATGTGCGCGTACCACACATCCACAGCTAAAGTAAAGTGGGGTGACCTAATCCCAGTCTAAGAGGAGACTGGTACCAGTTAACGGGGAGAAGGAGGGAACGTGTTTATTCTCACCAGTACACTTAACCCCATAAACATAACAATACTGTAAAAATATATGTACAAATAATACAAAACTAGGGCATCTTTTCACCATTACTAAGAAAATCTGCCTATTATTAACACATTTGCCAGGGCAACAAACACCTACGCATTCCCCCACGTCCACGACAGTACACCTACTAGGTGCAACGCTTTGCAAATCCCTGCACAAACATCTCCAGCACATCCCAGTGAAATACAACCCCAGTAAAAAGTTTCTCTATACACAGCTCCAAGCACACAACAATGATAACTTTAGGATCAACACCGGGGAAGAGGAACAAGCCCACAGCGCCACCCGCCCACAGCATTTATTACTTTAAAAAAGAAGGAAGAAGCGAAAATTTTTGCTACTTAAGATCCAGAAGCTTTTCAGTGATTTTATGAAGAAAAACTATTTGTGTTTTATATTTTACGCTGTAAATCATATCAGTAAAAAATGTAAATTCAAAATTTTTATTTCTGTATTTGGACGCCAATACATTTCTAGGGGCTGTAGAGTACTTGACACTTAATCTTTAAGACTTTGTCTCCCTCTTTCGGCAACAAATCAAATTACATGAAAATACGATTTTTTTCCATTCATACTTAACCTAGTAGACCAATTAACGTGATCTGTTTTACCTAACATATATGTTTCTTGAGAGTTATGTGCGCTCGAAAACTACTTTCTTGATATGCAAAAACAAATAAGTAAATAAAAGTTAATTTCAAATGATTTTTTAAATGTTTTAGACCTCACAAATCACACTCAACCGGATATATAATCATGTTGTACATACGTGAATGTCTTGGAATTGTGGAGTTGAATTAAAATTAAAACATGTTAAATATACTAAGTTTAGTAAATAGGGAGTGGCTGGGTAATGAGTTTGGCTTTAGTCAAGAATCATTGATCCGTGAAAAGTGACTGGTATTAACGTCTACCACTAGATGGCGCTGTTTACATACGTCTAGGGCCTCTCTCTTGTTGCTGATGTGACACCAGTGCCAGTGCAGCCTGCCACAGAGGGCACACACTGTGCCCAAGCAGCAGTGACCAGCTGTAGTTCAGTTTACTGGACCTCACGCCCACAGTAAAGCGCGTGCTGCCGCTCAGCGTAACTACTGCACAAGATCAGTTTATATGCAATTGGGTTGTTTTTTCCTGCTGTAGTGGTGTCATGAAGCACAGCACTGATGGGATCACAGAAAGGCTTCAGACATGATCCTACTCTACATAACAGCTTTTGATGTGTCTCTCATTAGCCTTTTTTTGTGGAAAGAAATTTCCACTCCCCCCCCACAAGTACACTTTACCCCCCCCCCCCCACAAGTACACTTTACCCCCACCCCCCACAAGTACACTTTACCCCCACCCCCCCCAAGTACACTTTACCCCTACCCCCACCCCCCACAAGTACACTTTACCCCCACCCCCACCCCCCCACAAGTACACTTTACCCCCACCCCCACCCCCAAGTACACTGCCTTCAACTTCTGTCTTAAAGGGATTTTATTCTGTAACTGGGATTTTCTTGCCACTGCGGGAATGTTTCAGGTCACACGAGTTAGAAGCTCTATAAAAGGTCTCAGAAATTCCAGAGTACTGCGACAACTGCAGACGGAAAAGGTTCATTCTGAGAAATGATATGATACACCACACTGTTAAGCCCCAACAAAGAATTAAAGGGCTCTTCTCTCAACATTTATTGGGTTTTTTTTCTAATTTAACTTTGATCAGAAACTAAACGGGAAACTTCACTGAATCAGGAACAGCAAACTGTGACTCATATTATAGAAACACACCATAAGTGTGTAAGACACAGTAGTTACACTCCAGAAACATTTAGGCCAAAATGTTAGAACTTATGTATTTCAAATAAATGTACATTTCCCAGGATTGCACAATTTAAACACATAGATCTGATGTAAAAAAAAAAATGCATTAAAATGAATAATTCTGCATGACAATTTAACGTTGAATGAACTTGTTGGTAAAGTTTGATTACTTTTCTTAAATTGTTTAAATACATCACAGGACAAGCACACAAAATACCTAAACATTTACTGTAGTCCAGATATATGTAAATTACACTTCACACTGACCATTAAAATTAGACAAGTTTAACTGGTAATCTGACAACCGTAAACAATCATAAAACTCTCAAACAGACAAAAATATTTAAATTTACCAAGATCCATGAACCTGAATTAGCAGTTTGTTGATCAGAAGGTGTGACTCCTGCATGCTAAGAAAACCAGCACAGTTGTGAATACCGACTTTGTCATCCATCAGACAATGTGCTAAATGTTTTTCACAATGAGTTCAAAACCCCTTCACGTCTGTCCAAGTATTTACAAAAATTGTAAATTGTAAACACCAATCTGGCTCCTTAAATCCAAAATAAAAGTCTGAAGCAACAGGCTTAGAAGCCAAGAAGAATTATACCACATTAACACGGAACTAAAAGAGCAGCAACATTGGAGAGCAAAAGTAAATATACAAAGGAGGATATAAGACAGGTCTCTTAAAACAAATAACTGGTTTCTGTTTTAGGAAAATCAACTTTATTGCTTAAATTGTGCGCAGAATCTGTCAAAATTAACCTAATTTATTTCTGTGTCATAGTACATTCTGGGTTTAAAATAAAGCATTTTCTGATATGCCAAAACAGATAAGTAAATAGTTAATTAATTTCAAATGATTTTAAAAATATGTATCCATATTTCATGTGGCCTTTTTTTTTCATGTTTCAGGAGAACGTTACTGATGTTCGGGATACTGCTGTGGGCTTGTATTTCAGAGGTTGCACTAGACTCCTTACTTCAGTGAAGGGAAGCATCTCAATGCTTCAGCACACTGACATTCTGGACAGTTGTGTGTGTCCACCTTAGTGGGAGAGGTTGGAGAAGCACCTTTACTGTCCCAGTACACCCAGCAAAGTCCATAAAAAACAGTGGCATGGTGGGGTAAGTTTGTCGTGGAAAAACGTGACTGGCAAACAGAGAACCCCAAACTCAACCCCACTGAACACCTTTGTGTCTGTGAGCCAGGCACTCCCGCCTCCGTGTCTGACCTCACTAACGTTCTTCTGGATGAATGGAAAAAAGTCTTTGAAAACCTTCCAAGAAGAGTGGACGCTATTATATCTGTAAAGGGAGATCGACTGCATATTAACGCCTGTGGATTTACAATGGAACGTCATAAACGCGGCTGTAGGTGTAACGTGTGGGTGTCCCAATACTTTTGTCCATTATTTGAGTGTCCATTACACCTGTGTGGCAGTTATCATGGGCTAAGAAGAGCTTATCATTTTAGCACCCTTGTGAACAGGAGTGTGTAACCAAATGAGTGGTCATCGAAGCATTGTGTTTTTCACAGCACATACATCCTGTCCCTCTCGGGTTTGTCTACTACAGACTCAATTTGATGGCCAATGATTCCTAGTGTTCGCACCAACATACAAACAAACCTTCCGCCACTCGTCTACACAGTAAAATTACTAGACTGGAATTTAACCCCACACTGCAATTCTGTCTGCAGTGGAACTCCGGATGATATAAACCACTGAGATTAACACTGTAGTGACCACAGGGTTAACTGTAAATGTCCGTTATTTTCACCTTGTCCGTCGGGTTTGCCATTGCCCGTGATATTGATCAACCATAAATACTAAAATAATAACCATGTTTGCACATTCCCTGTAAAACTGCAAGGTGTGCATTATAATATGGGAATATTAACCAAAGCACTCCCCACTCAAACCTTCTTGCGATTAAATGTGGGAATACGGTTTAATGTGCTGTATTACTGTATTTATTAGCAGCCTGATTTTGGCCTCAGTTCGACAGTCCAGCACCTTTTGTGGTTCTTTTGTTAGCCAACTCTCAAAAACACGAGTGGAAAATTTCCAGACACGGCGCGCTTTCTTTGATAATGAAACCACTCATTTTCACCAGTCGCAACAAGCATCTACCACAAATTCCCCCTCGGTGCTTTCGGCCACTGCAAACGACATCACATTTTATTGTGATTCGTGTGAGTCATTAAAGCCATGCTGCCACAGCAGCTCTAACTTTCGGCTCGCACACTTTTGTCTTTTGTCCACCTGAGAGATCTGCTCCCAGATCGGTTTCGCCATCTCGGGATTAAACGCAGGTACAGCTGCATGTCTGGAAAAACCGTGGGTCATTCCGTTTACGATGCACGTGCATGGATGTAATTTTCGGTTATATTCTAGTCCTTATATCAATCGCCAAGGTTTAGTATATCTGCCGTCTATCCCTAACATATTTTAAACGAATCTTTATTATTTATTGGAATAGCTTGTAGTATCAGATCCGAATTCAATCCAGAGCGTATTTCCGATTGTTGACAGTTGACGTTTTATTTTTTGTTATCGTCCAAATTTGCTCGATAATCTCACACAGGTAAGTAGCCAGGAAGCAGATCAACATCGAAAAGCAAACTGGGCGTTACAATTAATAAGATCAATATATTTTTTAAAAATCATATCGTAGTAGCTAATTATCTCACAAGAGGAGATTTGGGAAATCTGAGTTAGGAGGTATTGGCTCGTGGCGTCAAGTCCCCGTGTGGCAGGTTTGATGTGGGTCCTGGAGTTGCCCCACTGCGGCCCCTCCTGCCGGACGCGCTACCGGGCAGGAGGGGGTGGGATGGCACTCGGGCTATTTGGACAAAGGCGGTCCCATGTTGGTGCTTGAAGAAATTAGCGATGCACTCAACTTTTCTCCTCTCCGTCAGACGAACTGCCCCACGCGTCTGCCCCACGCGCAGCACAAAGGACTCCGTGAGGGTAAGCGCGCCGCACACGATAACGTTTCCTCCGGTGAATTTATCGACGTAGCCTAAACATGCCTTTTAAAACCATCGTTTTCCCAATATGCGTAAATGGTTCACACCTGTAGTAGGCTCAACCACATTATTTATGGACTGTATTATATATAAAAACATGCTTTTGGCTTCCGCAAATACATTTTTAAATTGACAACAATGATTTTTAAAATTAACTGCATTTTGAATTCCTTAGACTGCAGTTATGTTACCTGCTAAGACAAACGGGTTTTCAGAGCATTAGTTCAGTCTTTATCTTCACACAGTTGGATATTTGCCATAACTCCGCAGAGCACGTGGTGCTTCCTAGTAGTCGTAGTTGTCGGTGAGCGGGCAAAGTGTCGGTATGACCTCCGTAGTCATGAAGGACTGTAGTCAGACGCTCATTAGTGAAGTTCTGTTGTTGAAAAAACAGCGTGAAGAAGGCGAAACTAGCGCAATATGACGATGAAGCGCGTTATTAGTGTTTGCTGTTATTAGTGTTTGCCGGTCTGCTGCGGTCCTATGGGACGTGTGTGTCTTACTCTCTGGTTATAGGGCTCAATGGGGCTCATTAGGGTTCATTAGGTCTTATTGTGTATGAATAACTCGTTTACTATTTGACTGGTTAGAGGCTGTTATCTTGTGACTGTAGACATCCATGTTGTTATATCGTATCGTTTAGGAAATTCCCGTTTCTTTAGCTTGTCATTATAGTTCGAAAGTGGACATGTTATTTAGTGTTCAAAGTCTAAAATTAATCACTATTTCTGTACAGCTGCCCTGAGCTACAATGAAAACACATTGTCAATCCCAGACATGTTTCTTGTGAAACATTTTGTTTTTTACCTGATGGTATTTGACGAATGTCTGTTGCATGACTTTCTGGACGGTTTCGGTCAGTCATGTTCTAAAAGAACGACCTTGTGCTTTGTTGGTGGCCAGTGTGATTAAACAAGTTTGGCATGAGATCCACAAACATTCGCTGATCTGCTTCCATTGTTCTGTGATTTTTTTCCAGTTTCTATTTATTTAACATCTAAATCATAAAGAAACCACACGTTTAGACTGTAGCCCAGTGTAATAATCTTTCATAGGGATGAAGCAGTCTGTTTTTCTGGCTGAAGGATTTATCATCAGAGTTTGATGGACTGTCTCTGTCACTGTGGAAACAGAGCAGATTGAGCATGGAT
The DNA here is from genome assembly GCF_041902795.1 of Electrophorus electricus. Classification (NCBI taxonomy): domain Eukaryota; kingdom Metazoa; phylum Chordata; class Actinopteri; order Gymnotiformes; family Gymnotidae; genus Electrophorus; species Electrophorus electricus. The sequence goes on from NC_137516.1 coordinate 19,425,529, forward strand.
TCTCAGATGACCTTTTGGGACCTGTTAAATAGGTCTTTAAGTCTCTGAAGTCTTTGTTCAGTATTTACAACTTGTTTCCTTTCTTTTATGAAATCTTAGTTGTAGTAAAGGCTAATGGAAGTAAGCTGAAAGTGAAGCAGTGTTTTGCTCCTGTGTTGGTTGGGGAGAGCATGTAATCAGGTCTAGAAACAGTTGCTAGAATATGTAGTTCTTGTTTAGTTTTTTTTAAAATTACGACTTAATTTTATGTGTTTAAACACTTTTAATATCAGGAATAAGAGCAGATATCTTGTGCAAGAGGTTATCTATTCATGTCTTGACAGGTTTACACATTCTTTATAAAAGCTATTGTTCACATTTAATAGTTGGTACAGCATAAAAATGTCATTTTTAGGGAAGTGCTGAGAGAACTAGCAAAATATATTTAACACAAGAGTTATAGGAACCCTGAGGATGTAAGGCTTGAAAATTCTCTGAAGAATTTTGACCCAACATTCTGGGAAGATCAGTGCTGTAGATGGATGGCCTCAATCTCCCCTATGACCTAAGGCCAGAATAACTGATCCAGAGGAAGGCAGGACAGTGAGGTAGCAGGCTGCAGCAGGTGACGCCCGTGCAGGTTGAGGCGAGTGTGTGTGTGTCAGAGTGGGTGTGACGCGGCAGTGTGTGGGCTCGCGCTGAGCTCCGGTTATTACAGCATTCTCCATAGAGAAGCTGTTTGTGGCGTGGAGACGCTTCACAGAACTTGTCCGTCATCACACACAGCATGACCGTGTCTCCAGGGCCCGGTCCCCACTTCCTCGAGCTCAGAGGAGAACATTGGAGCTGGACCGTTCCATGTTACCGAAGTGAAACCACCCTACCCGCGTCCCCTGCCCCTCGTCACCAACACAATCACACAGCTCCTGTAGCTGTTGTCAGGCAGAACTGCCACTGCCATTGGGGGGAGCTTCCACACACATGTAGAAGAAAACCTGTGGGTGGTGCCATGTCAACACATACGCTTGTTTGCCAGTGATTGTTGTGTTTGGTCAGTCAGGTTCATGAGTTGGTGATTCTGGAGGTCCATCCATGTGCTGATCTGCCCAACCTCTTCCTCGTGTTGTCTATACAGCTTTTGTGCTATGGAAGCTTTATTGGCGCCCCTCAATGGCCTCATCAAATCCAAACATCCTGGTCACAATGCCTGCCCGTCCGTTGTCACAGCGCTGGAGGCTGTGGGACTGAACCATTTTGTATTTCCTTTCTTGGATGAGGGAATGCAGGGAATCTGTTTGCTATCCTACGGAGGATGTGCTGTCCTGTGTGAACTCCTGAATTGTGGTGGAAAGGTAGCAAGAGAACAAGCTCACCCATATTTACCAGCCCCAGTTCAACAGACGTGTGGTTACAGACGCAGCTGTAACTTTCCTGTAGTAGACTTGCATGGTATATGACATCCTGTTTTTCTGGGTTGTTCTGAAGGTTAAAGGCTAAGTTGAGTGTTCAGCAGAGATTGTTCCTACTGTTTGTGCTCATGATAGACTCTCCTCACTGCTCTGTGGGCCATTTCAACTGTGCAAAGACCCGCTGGAGCTCTGAGCTGTTCTCTGATAGATTTGTCTCATTCTGTCTCATTCTCTGAGCTGTTCTATGATAGCTCTGTCTCATTCTCTGAGCTGTTCTCAGATAGAGCTGTCTCATTCTGTCGTGTCTGGATGTACCATCATTGATCTGGGTTTTATGAAGGTTGTGCTACACTGTCACTGAATGTAAAGCCCATGTGTCTGAAATGACGACACTGTGAAGCCCCTGGACGGTCAACAAATGCTCGTGAGAATCTGTTGGGTGAGTTGGTGACTTTCAAGGGTGAATTAGTGATGTCTTTTGTAAGCATTGATAGAGGACCATATAATCCAAGGTCCTAACAGCGTTGGGTGTGTGTAGTGTACAGGGTAAGGAACTGAACTGGAAACCAGGGAAATGACATAATTGAAATCTACATATTCATTGAAATCTGCATATTTAAGCTTTTGCTGATATGCAAATTCTCTATAGTTTATATATACATACTCCTCTACTGGATCCAGTTCCTTTGTTTGTCTCAGCCACAGGACTACGATGCCTCCTTCTAGCAGTGAGTTGTCTTCAGTCTGCTTCAGGTTCACAGTATCATGTTGAAATTGTTCCTTTTTTGTGTTTTGGGTTGAGACATTGCCACAGTAATATTTCCTGCTAGCATGGCTAATTTGGTTTGCAGTGGAAAAGTACCCTGACCTGTGTCAGTTGTGCAGTCTGGGTTCTTCACTCTGTGTGTCTCATTCAGGATGGTGAAGCCCACTGTGTTGTGTTGCAGTTGTGATGCCGTTTGACACACGAAGTTGCCAAGCCTAAAAGTTAGGGATACATCTCTGTGTCCATATATTGCAATTCATGACCTCTACTTTTATTTACTTTCTCATTCACACATTTTAGACAGAAGTGCTATTAGGTTTATGACGTGCTGCTAAACTTTCACAGAAATCAAATATATTCACTATTTGAAATTTCCACAGATATTCAAGTACTCTCATAAGACAGTTTAAGACATAAGACAGCCCGTCCTTATGAAAGTGCAATTTGCATCTGTCTGTCTGTGTGTGTGTGTGTGTGTGTGTGTGTGTGTGTGTGTGTGTGGACTATACATATGTTACACACATTAAGTGAACAGAAGCGTCAGTAGTGCTTGCTTTTAGAAGTCTAGTGCTGTTTACCTGAGGAACGTTCATCTTTAGTTTAGTCAGTCTTGGTTTGGATGCTGTCAATGCTGCCGATCAGTGATGAATTCTGATGTGAAGAAATTTCCAGAGAAACTGTCAAAAACCAGTTTTGTGATTTGTTCAGAGTACCTTCTGTAACTGTATCTACATACACTTCTAACGTGATGTTACAATGAAAACCCTTCTTTGTTTTGGAAAGATACGTTAATCCCACAGACTAGCACGTATTTCTCCTGTGGTAGATTTAATCCCACAGACTAGCACATATTTTTCCTGTGGTAGATTTAATCCCACGGACTAGCACATATTTCTCCTGTGGTAGATTTAATCCCACAGACTAGCACGCAAGTGCTCCTGATAGGTTTAATCCCACAGACTAGCACATAAGTGCTCCTGTTAGCCTGATATTTCTGTGTTTTATTTTCTGTTTCTAATCCTGCAGGTGACTAGACAGTCAGGAATCTGATTTTTATAACTTGCATTCCTGTTGTATGTAGGCAGTTAAGAATAGATCTTTCACACTAGGTCATCATGTCATGGTTGAAACTAAGTGTACATGTGTGTATGCATGCGTGTGTGTGTGTGCATGCATGTGTGTGCGCACGTGTGCGTTCATGCATGTGTGTGTGTGTGTTCTGCACAAGTTCTGCTCCATGTGTAGTATCCTGCTACATTCTGGAGGACGGATTGGAGCCGGTCTTCCCAGTCAGAAAGTGCAGAGCACTTGTTGCCAGAGTGAGTGAGATTCCAACATGCTACATGGGGATGGTGGATCTGATACAGGCAGGATGCAAATATGAAGCAAATTTTGTTACCTTGTGGTTCAGATGAGTATTGTTACTTGAGTATCGTTACCTGAGTATCATTAACTGAGCACTGAGTATCGTTACCAGAGCACTGAGTATCTTTACCTGAGTATCATTATCTGAGTATCATTACCTGAGTATTGTTACCTGAGCATGAGTATCATTACCTGAGCACTGAGTATTGTTACCTGAGCACAGAGTATCGTTACCTGAGTACTGAGTATCTGACTATTGCTGAGAAAAACATGTTTAGTCTTTTTTTTTGTGGTACTTTTTTCAGTACCACATTTTCATAACAGAGGAAGTTATTCACTGAGCTGTCTGTGTGCTTTAATACTTTCCCCTGAAGCGTAAGTGTGGCTGAGTGCAGCTCCAAGCTCATCTGCTGCTAAGCTGTGTGACGATGGTTTGCTCCTTCGTCCTGTTGAGGGCGCTCACATCCGGTCCTGTGCACCTACGTGGGCAGGAGACTGCGGAGCGACAGGCTGTGTGTCCTGGACTGTAAGCGCTCTTGGGATCTGCTGAGATTGTGTGGAGCTGCCTGGTGTGTCCGATGCACCATGTGGTTGAGTAGAATGTCCCAGGTGGCTTGGTCTAGGCTGACCAACTTGTCAGTTGCAATTTGTCAGCTGGGTCCTGAAATGACAGGCACAAACCTTCCAGACTGAACGTTTGCTAAAATGAACACTTCTGTTAGCAGTCAAGGTGGGAGACAACGTGAGACGTGAGGTGATGCCAGCTAGTCTCTGGTGCCATCACGTTCCTTTGTTTGTTGATCAGTGAAGCTCGAGTAGAGTACAGAGGAAGGGTCTTAGCACCTAGACATCCAGCATTGTGCTCCCTTACACATCCTGGTGTGTCCTACAGGGATCTGGGGACACCACCAAGGTGGCCACCAATTTCTAAGGTCTTTATGAGTTAGTTGTGGACTATTTCTGAGTAGTGGCCTTACTGAACTATAATGTAATAAGACCTCTGCTTCCAACATGGACACTATGTGTGTGTGTGTGTGTGTGTGTGTGTGTGTGTGTGCATGTACAGTGCAACTACAGTGCTGTCCACACTATTTCCTGGAGGGGCTGTGAACATTTACTGCAAACATCACTGGATTTCAGCATACTTAGTTTTAGGAATGTTGAGGTGCTTGTGTTGAGTAGAAGTCAGCAACACAGGCCAAAGCATAAAGGTATTGGTGGGGTATGTCTCCTATTCTTGTGCTCAGTAGAGCTCCAACTGAGGTTCCTGAACATCCATCTTGGGTGTAGTTAATTGTACAGTGGTAGGAGCATTCTTGGATAGGGAAGCACTGTTGGAATTTCTCAGACATTTCTCAGTGACATTGCATAAGTAGAGAACTTGGGCTTGTTGGGGCAGGTGGCTCAGTGTCCGTCCTCAACACAATGTTTGTTGGGAACACTGACCACTTCCCACAGGACAGTCTGCACACCGGGTGGTCTTCACGTAGGGCGGTCTGCATGGAAGGCAGTCTCTATCTAGTTGTTGTGGTTTGCTACATCTCCTCCTGCACACACTCACCTTTTTCTCATTAAGACGTGATCATAAAGCTGTGAAACGCAACAGAATGCACTGAACACTACTCCCCCACCCCCTCTGCCCCTCCCTCCCCTCTCTGTCACATGTCCCTTTCACAGCATAGAAAAGTTCCTGGATTAGCGGAGAATTAGCACAAAGCAGAGACGCCACTTCAGCTCAGCACTGCAAAGTAGCCGGCGAGTGAACGCGGGAGAGAGACACAGCAAGAAAGAAAGAGTGAGAGAGAGACTCCGAGAGGGAGCGAGAGAGAGAGAGAGAGAGAGAGAGAGAGACTGCAAGAGAGGAAAAGCACAGGGACAGAGCGGCACACCGAGGTTGGACACGCACCCCAGCAGCTCCAGGGCCGAGTTCCCGAGTGCGGACGGACATCCTTCCGCGAGAGGACAGATCGCCTCGCCAACATGGAGGAGAAGCAGTGTTCTGGCATTCTGGTGAGTCGTTCTCCTCGCATGGCATCTCTGCTTTCCGCTTCCATCATCTGCTGCTAGATTGCGTTAAGCCTTAAGAGACGACGTTTTCATGCGGTATTTTTTGGGTTTGTTTTTGTTGTTCTGTTCTTTCCTTACTGAGTTTGTGGTGTTTTTTCTTCTAATGCTGAAGTCATGGGACCCACTGATTTGAGAAGTTTTTGAAAGCATTTGGCCAACACGCAATCATTCTCCTCCATGCTGCTCTGTAACTCCCCTTGCTGGGCTACTGATGTGTGAGCACTCAGAGCATCAAAAGGCGTCAACTTATTTTTTTATGAGAAAAGGAGAACATTGTGTTCACGGCACCGGTCTACTGGATCAGAACAAAAGCTCCCGTCAGGTTAGCGTGAGATAAGAACCCAGCCTCTGCTGTCTTTAATACTTTCCCCTGAAGTGTAAGTGTGGCTGAGTGCAGCTCCAAGCTCATCTGCTGCTAAGCTGTGTGACGATGGTTTGCTCCTTCGTCCTGTTGAGGGCGCTCACATCCGGTCCTGTGCACCTACGTGAGCAGGAGACTGCGGAGCGACAGGCTGTGTGTCCTGGACTGTAAGCGCTCTTGGGATCTGCTGAGATTGTGTGGAGCTGCCCGGGTGAACAGAAAGTCCCAGACAGGTCACAGAGTCGGTGTGCGTTGGGATTTCTGAGGGATCTTGTTCATTTCTTTGGACTGCTGTATGTTTCTGTAGTTTCATACATTATGATGTGCATGAAAATGATCATGTATTTTCTTCATATTTACTTAGTATTATACTTTCACTTGGTAGTTTTTTGTTTTGTTTTATTGATATTCCTTATAACTGCCAAACCATTCTCTTCTTCATTATTATTATTATTCATGAATTTTTTTAATTAATTGATTTTTTTCCCACCACCATGTCTAATGCAATATAAAACATCAGAACAGAACAGTCAGAAGTTTGTAGAAATGGCACACTTGCTAACACCGAGCCTCTGGTTTTGTCTGTCGGTGTGTGATCAGAGTGTGTGCGCTCCGGAGAGGAGGAGTGTGTGTGTTCTGGAGAGGAAGCCTTCAGCAGCTTCTGCTGTGGTGTCTCCGGCTTCCAGCCAGAGTGCGCCACACCACTGACTCTTGAGTGCGGCTTTTCAGCTGCATTTGAAAGCTTCATACACGAGGGTTACAGGAGAATGAGGACACAGCTCCTTCACCAGCTCACCGGGGTGTTCAGAACAGTACATATTATGGCTGAGATGTAATGTAGGTGTTCACATACTGACATCCAGACAGGTTCCATAGCCCTTTAGTTTTGTTGTTATAAGCACCATTTAGGATTGCTGTGCAACCTGTGCTCTCTCTAGCCTGTGCTCTCTAGCCTCAGAGCTGAGCATGTTCACTCATTTACAAGAACAACAACAAAAATAGATCTTAAGAAATCCCAATTTGTGTTTTACTCAAATACAATCATGGCAGTTTGTGTTTTTCATTCATGTAACGCATATCCGCTCCTGAAGGTGCAAGGAGAACCTTCCGTCTTGCACGAGAAACACTAGAGTGTTCCACTGGTGTCGTGCGGGGCCCTGGGGAAGTAGAGGAAAGGTCCCGTTCGCTGTGCGGAGCTGCAGGTGTCAGGTCTGCTCTGTGGTTACTGATGATGTGCAGAATGTTATCGAAAACTTAACTAAAGGCGAGTTTTCCAAGTAGCCTTCGAGTGACTGGGATCGCATTTCTTCTTTGTGCTGTTCTGAAGTGCAGTTCTTGCACAAGAATTTGGACTTTTCCATATCAGGAGAGAGCAGCAAACCTGTTCTGAAAACTTCAGCTGTTTGGGAAAATGTAAATATAAACCTGCTCTCCACTTGTCTAATTGGTCAGTGTGATTGTGATAGCTGTTCCTCCAGCACTTGGTAACTGAGGGCAATATTACACAGTGTTTTTGTCATATAACTGTTTTAAGTGTGTGAGTCCTAGTTTTCTAGTAGTATTAGCATAACTAACCTTCTTTCACACTTTGCTTTTGGTCTGATGTGTGTGTGTGTGTGTGTGTGTGTGTGTGTGTGTGTGTGTGTCAGTAGTAATGTGAGAATAAACAGCAATTACTCTTCAGATGAGCATCATGCTAAACATATAGCTTCTTTGTGAGTGTCCTCTTTTATGTGGCTGTGCAGCTAGGATCAGCTGTGCACCACTGAGACTTGGACTCTTATGCCAAAGTTGTGAAAGGGGTCCTTATCTGCTGAGCTGGGGCCCCTTTTCCGGAAGCCTTTCCACCTTGTGGACACATTGATCCTGACTCTGGCACACAACCTTTCCCTGGCCTTTCCCATTCTTCAAGCTCACTGCTGTGGGCGGAGAGACTTCAGCGTGGCCTTCAGACAAACGTAGCGTTGCTGATTGGCGGATTTGTTTGCCCTTCATTCTTGCTGCTGTGTTGTGATTGGTGGAGTGCTGCTGCCTGTTGAATACAGGGTAGCTTGTCCGGATCCTCCGGAGCAGATGGGCGTTTGTGGTGTCACAATAGTGTGTTTGGGGCAAAAGCCTTGTACAGCCCTCACCTCCTCCCCATCAGAAAGGAGCTGTGCAGCCTTAAAGCCTCTTGATGAGGTGACAATGACATGTCTGCTCTGTGTAGCACTCTGCCCTGAGATACACACACACACACACACACACACACACACACACACACACACACACATACTCACACTCACACACACACACACACACACACACACACACACACACACACACACACACTCACACTCACACACACTCACACACACACACACACTCACACACACACACTCACACTCACACACACACACACACACACACACTCACACACACACACACTCACACACACACACACACACACACACACACACTCACACACACACTCACACACACACACACACTCACACACACACACACACACACACTCACACACACACACAGACACTCACACACACACACACACAGTCACACACTCACACACACACACACACTCACACACACACACACACACTCACACACACTCACACACACACACACACACACACACTCACACACACACTCACACACACACACACACACACACACACAGATACACACACAAACAGATACTCACACACACACACACACACACACACACACAGATACACACACACACACACACTCACACACACAGACACTCACACACACACACACACACACACAGAGACACTCACACACACACACACACACACACATACACACACACACACACAGACACACACACAGACACTCTTACACTCACACACACACAGACACACACACACACACACACACACAGACACTCTCACACACACACACACACAGACACTCACACACACACAGACACTCTCACACACACACACACACTCACACACACACACACAGACACTCACACACACACACACACACACACACACGCCTACCTGCTGGGATATATAGTGAACAGAGTGGAAATGAAGGTTGGAGTTCCTGAACGGGAAGGTTTGTCCTCAGCGAGTGTAGTGTGGAGGGTTTGTCCTCAGTCTCTGAGCTCATCCTCCCACTGAAATACAAGTAAAGTCAAAAATTATACAGCATTTTTTTACAACAGATGTTGTCACAAAGCAGCTTTGCAAATGTCGGAGTCCAAGCACCCAGTGAACAGGCCAATACACACACTCAACTTTCCTTCTAAAACCCACCTCTCCCATTACAGATTCATAAAGGGAAGGTGTATTTTAAGAGTTGTGTTTATCCAATACTGAATAAAAAATAGAAGTAATTAATAAAGGTATATATATTTATTGTATTTTAAAGATCTGTATTTTATGGCTTTAATTGTACATGTTCATCTTTCGAACGTGTTTGAGGTGTAGGGCAGCAGTGTTTGGAGGTGTGTGAACTCTCTGCTTAAGGTCACGCCTGCTTCTGGAGAAGGGTTGGGCTTGTGTAGGACATGCATCCCTAACGTCCCTAGAACAGGAACGTTGGCATCTTTGGTACGCTGGTGAACATGGTGCCCTCACGTCCAGGGCAACAGATGTCCCCCAGAAGGGCCAGCAAATGCGATTTCTCGTTTTGAGCAGTCTGATGGCGCACAGTGCTAAGACGGGTTATACAGCAGAGAATGGGTCAGGCCGCGGGGTGGGTGGGGGTAACGGAGGCCACCATGGCGATGGCACAAAGGAAGCACGAGCGTCACCGAATGCGAAACACGTCCACTGCTGCGCTTCCTTGAGGGGAGAAAAACTGAAACAAAACCAAAACAAAACAACACCAAAAAAGAGCTGTTCCCCATGCCAGCAGCCCTAGTGAGCCTCAGGCTTTGGAGTTTGTTCGAAGAAACCACTCAAGCTGAAAATTCTGGTTTTCTGTTTTTCTTCCTCTCTCCTTTTATATGTGGAGGTGCTCACATTTGCACCGAAACTAAACTAAATGACCAACAGCAGTGTGGGGGAGGGGGTATAACTGTAGCGTGCCACTCAGTGCTGTGTTCCTCCCACCGGCCCTCTAAAGCTCCCCATCTCTATTTTGATTGATATTATTTTTGTAAAGTTGAATTGGAGTCCTTCAAAGGCTTTTCACCACATATTTGTTGCGCTTGAGGCTGACTAGCCCCCCTCCCCGCTCTGCTGAATGGGAGATACAGGCCTGGGACGAGGGGGGACCTGCGATTCTCAGGGACCTTCCCCAACGCCTCAACCCTTTCAGGATTATTAATCACTTTTGAAGCTTTTTGTGTCAAGCAGTTTGAGTCAGTTTGATTTTCTCACCCCTTTTTAACACCTTGCAGTAAACATATTCAGCAATACATAGAAAAAATTACAATTCTTAAAGAGATGGTTTTATTTTTAGAGCTCTTGTTCATAATAGTGCTTTTAGTAGTTTGTGGAATCTTTTTAAAACTCTTCGGTTATTCTGAACAGTAGAGGGCTGTTGATGACAAGCGACCTTGACCACTCACAAGCCCCTGAAGACATTCCTGGGCCCCTGTAAACTTTCCTGAGCCGTGTATATGTGACCTCAGTTTAAAACACGCTTGTTTCTGATTTCTCCAAACATGGCTGGCTGTGTACCGCTCTAGGCGTGTGTACTGCCCCAGGTGCGTGTACCGCCCCAGGTGCGTGTACTGCCCCAGACCCCTGCTGTCTCTGCCACGTGTGCTTCATTGTAGGAGTTTCGGATCCTCCTGAGTCCGTGTGAGCTGAGCTGAAGTGCCATGTGTCTCTCCTGGGTCCTCAGCCATGCACCCATATGTCTGTCACAGTGGGGAGGTCATGTGTTCCCCCTTGCCCTGATTTAAGGCCCCTTCACAACTGCTGCTCTCCCCAGAGAGTCCGACTGCCCTTCCAGATTACTAAGGAAAGGGGAAATTATCACCCAACCATCAGTTTAATCTAAAGCGTTGGAGCCAGTCAGATGCCCCCCACCCCCCACAAATACACACGCGTGCACGCACACACACAGTAAACATGGTACAGAAAGTTGTGTGTCATAGTTCCATAAATTTGCTTTTATGATGCTCCAAAAAAGGGCAGTGTGTCTTAAAATGGAAAGGTCCCTCCTGACCCCTGATTGTTGTTCAGACTCCAGTGGGTGTGTGGGATTAACATTTCCATAGTCACTCGGCTGCTGTTGCTTCTGCAGCACAGAACACTTCACATACTGAAACCCGACCCCTGGCTGGGAGGTTAGTAGCAGAATTCAAAAAAGGTTTTCAAAAACCTGTCCGGACTAGAGTATGTCACTGAAGCACTATCCACTGGGAGTGGGATTCACACGGAGCTGATGGAGAAGATTTATGGAGTCGTTTCTGACTGGGAAATTCCAGTTTTACTTTATAGAGCACTGGAATAAAACCAGTACATGGTTGTAATGTGTGTAATGATACATGAACCTTTCCTCTCTGAAATGTCACATTCGTAATTCGAAAACACTCAATTTCCTCTTGAGTAAAGCAAAGTTCCTGTTTGATGTTGTCTGGCAAAATAAATGTTGTGCAATACTATAATGTACATCCACCATCACATGCAGACTGTAACTTTCCATCAATCTGCTTACAGTAACCTGTCGGATGTGTCGTTGTTTGTTTCTGAGGCTCCAGTGCGGTAAATCCCCGGAGCTGTAAACAGGGTTACGTAAAGATGGCACAAGACCTGTTCTGTTTGTCAGAGACTGAGAAGTACAGATCTCTGGAGCATCCAGTTTGTCAACCTAGTGATTTCTAGTGTGATGAAATCCCTACTTCTGGACACCATTTAAAGTTGAAAAAGCAGATGGGCATTAAAGGCAGATTTATAACCGAGATAGAAATTACAAAATGGGTTGATTTTATTGATTTATTATTTTTAGTTTTTGATCAAATTCATTTCTACCCATCATTATTTTTCCACAAACTCACTGAGACCCCAAAACAGGACTGGACAGTAAAGCACTATAAAGCTACAGTGCGAAGGGGTTCAGCGTGGGTTAGTGCAGAGCCGCTCTGAAATTTTGGTTTTGAATATCCTTAGATTTGTGCTTTTATGCTCATGCTTTACTGTGCCTATATCATGTTTGTTTTTTAAAACCGTATTACAGTGAAGCTCAAACAGTTCTCTGAACTTGGACCTAGTGCAAAACATTGCAAGGGTTTTTGCTCAAATTAGATTGCCTATCTTGAGGTTTCATATTCATAATTAAGTGACTTGTATTTTTCTGTAAATGTGAATGCATATGACCTCCAAACCGGCCACATGTATTGATTCGTTTTGCACAGGTGACTTGTGCAAATGAAGAGTCTCTCTGCACGGATGTGGCTGCGAGGATTGATCCGTGCCGTGAGTACTGAATGTAAATGTAATGCGTCGCGTTTTGCGCTGGAGGATGGCGGTCTGCTGTACTTGAGCCAGTCAGGAAGGTGAATTAAAGGCAGTTGCTCTCCATTGTTCTGAAGACGACATTTGTAGTCACAGCCACGTATCCGAAATGAATCTGATTGGACAACATACCAAAGTGATTTGAACCTGTCTTGAAAAGAGGATTTATGTGTTCACACAGCCCTGGTAACCAATCAGATTTGTATCACACTATCGGCAAAACTCGGATTTGCGTCACTTCAAGTTGGTAACGTGAACGTAGCCCTAGAGACCTAGAGTTGAGTTTAAGCTCGTGGACAAGACCAGGCTAAGGTTGCCCCTCTGGAGGAAAAAATATTTATTTGTCATTATGTGGCTGCATAAATACAAGTAGCTCATAAAGCATAAATACACGTTAGACCAAATTAAATCGTCATGTCATCTAAACTTTTATTCCCTCCTGATAGGCACGTGCTCGTGAAACACAGAGATGGGGTATCCCAAAGCAGTAAAAATGCCATGTTGTTATGTTTGTCACGTCGAGCAAAGCTGCCTTACCACATTACCTGACTAACAGAGACAACTATATGGAAGAAGAAACATTAGTTAATCCCAAGTTAATGTGGGCTAGCTGTACAGGTGCTGTGATGATCTCAAAATGTGAAATCATATCTCTGCTTAAACTAGTTAACTAGTGTTAACTTACAATAACAGTGTGAGTTACCCTGTTAATGTAAGTTACAAACCTGCCGTTTTTAATGTCATTAAAAGTTAGAACAATTTACAAATTTAAAATAAGTTTACTTTACACCATTCAGGTACATGATGATCGACACCTAAAACTGGAGTTGGTGGTGTTGCCTTTTTTCAGGCTGGAGCAAACGTGTGCGCATGTTCCAGTGTTAAGTTCCCAGTGTTGTACATTCTGTCACCCGCGTGCTGTAATGACCTGTGACTCTTTGTGTTGTAATGGGACTGAAAATCACGTGAGCTGATTTCCTTATTCTGCAGCCCTCCACACTGTGTGTTTGTTAAAGATTGTTTTCCATGTCTGTCGGACATGCCGCCCCAGACTGTAAACGGGGCGCGAGAGAACAGCGGAAAGAGGCGTTGCACCAAAGCGTGGCACTCCGTTTGAAAAAGTGACATTTTTAGTGCGCAGTAGTATTTTAAACTTGACTGAGGCGCTGTTGTTCGGATTGTCAATAGCGCCAACGTGCCTCGAATTGGAAACACCTGGTTAAGCAGAGTTGCACTTCCTCCCTGGGGAATTTAATGGTCACTTGTCTCTTTCTCTGTTATTTTGGATCCCCCCCCCCACCCCCTGCGTCTCTTGTCCTCTGCTTCCCCCTCCAGCGGTATTCTTGAGCTTATTCTGGACATATCCAATGTCCTGGTCTAGCTGTGTGTGCATTAGTGACAGTTCTGGACTGTATATGGCTCTAGTGAAGTTTTAGGTTAAGATGAACAGGTGTTTGCAAACATAGATGCAGTTCTGCTATGCTGGTAGCTGCTATATTTAGCTGAAACATAAATCAAAACATTTAAGCAAATCAAACCCATCTTAAACATCTTTTCATAGGGGCTTTTTTGCATTGCAAACATTCCTTGAGGAGACCAACTTGGTCATAACCTCATTGCGAACTGGTCCGTCTCCCACTGCCTTCTGCCTTTAGCCATAAGTCACCCATGACTGGAACCCTAACTCTAAGCCTAAGCCCTAACCCTAACCCAGTATGTGCTCGGTTTTAAATGTGCGTGGTTGTTCTACCCTCATCTGCTTGGGGTCTAGCCTAGCTGTAGCTGTACACGCGTTAGCCTACTTGCTGTATAGCTGAGGGCAGCTCTGTTTAGATCGCTGAGGGGAGTCTGGTTCCCTACAGTGTTTACCACTGATTTGGACCATGGGGAAAGGGGTTTTAGAGACTTGGGCAGTTACAGTGTTTGACATCTGCATTTGCTAATGAGCGCTAAATGCCTGATATAACCGTCCAATTACCAGAGCTGGTTTCCCCCAGCCTGTGGTTCCTGTCGTGTCTGCTCCATAGAGGTTAGACTCTAGGCATTCTTTTGTTTTGTTTTGTTTTTTTCAGTTTATGCTCCCCCCTATTATGGCCTCCATTCTCCCACTGATATGGAGCTGTCAAAACAACACAGTGTTCATACCTCATTAGCAGAGCGTTGTTGTGTGGCGGGCTGCTGTTTGGCTAATGGGACTTGGCCGTGGCTGCTGGAGTGTGTCTCGTGCCTGCCGGCATGGACGTCCCTCTGTGCCAGGCCCATAGCCTACATGTGCTGAAGCTCAGCCCAACTGAACCTGAAATGTAGTAAATTTGAACCACTTGTCCTGTTTGCCAGACCTGTTCAGGATGAGACTTTAGCTTTAACGTCAGTTTCCAGATAATTATCAGGCACAATTAGAAGATGATGTGTTGATGTTGGGGAAGGGGAGAATGTTTTATTATACAGCAAGTCACCCCCCCCCCCCCGCCTCTAATAAATCTACTGGTGCAGTGGATCAGTACTGCGCTGGGATCAGTGCTGCTCAGTACTGCGCTGGGATCAGTGCTGCTCTGTTCTGCACTGGGATCAGTGCTGCTCAGTACTGCGCTGGGATCAGTGCTGCTCAGTACTGCGCTGGGATCAGTGCTGCTCAGTACTGCGCTGGGATCAGTGCTGCTCAGTACTGCGCTGGGATCAGTGCTGCTCTGTTCTGCACTGGGATCAGTGCTGCTCAGTACTGCGCTGGGATCAGTGCTGCTCAGTACTGCGCTGGGATCAGTGCTGCTCAGTACTGCGCTGGGATCAGTGCTGCTCAGTTCTGCGCTGGGATCAGTGCTGCTCAGTTCTGCGCTGGGATCAGTGCTGCTCAGTTCTGCGCTGGGATCAGTGCTGCTCAGTACTGCGCTGGGATCAGTGCTGCTCGGTTCTGCGCGGGGATCAGAGCTGCTCAGTTCAGTGCTGGGATCAGTGCTGGGATCAGTAGACCCCCCTACACTTTGTCTATCCACACAAACTCCTTTTGTGATTTCTAATGATTTATCTGATAGAGCCTCCGTAACTGGCTCACAGCCAAGTTAACCCAGTTTGAGAAACTTTGGAGTCTGATGTGATGGTTTTAACAGAGCTGGGTCTTGTAACGAGCCTTTTGCCTTAGGTTTTGTTATGTACTGAACATCATAACATTCAAAGTTTTTATTGACATTTGTCCTCCATGATCTAGTGTTGACTTTTCATATAAACAACTTTGCAATAAAATATTCCCAGTATTTTAAAGTGGCAGTGTGTGTGGTGTTACTCTTACTGTAGAGTACAGATGTTCTTTTTTAATATCGTCTCATATATCTCTTTGACATGCACCTGATCTGCTGCGTGTGGTCCCACATGTTGGGTTTGTATGTGAAGCAGGCAGTGAGGAAGTCTGTGCTGACCTTCCTCACTTAAAGCTCATCATGTCAACTCATAAGGTCTGTTCGTTCAACACACTTCCCACCGCTGTTGGCCCTCGTTAAACACTCGTTAGGCCGAGGGCCAGATGCCTGTCAACTTCTGACACCGCTAACAGGATACTCGCTCGGGCCACAGCCAAGACGAGCACTGAAAGCTCCCTTTTGTTTAAAGCTCTCCATGTTTCTTCCGTATCGTTTTCCTGGCCGTCCGCTTTCCGGCAAACGGCACCTTCCATGCAATGGATGGCTTGACCAGCCACGGCTCGAGACGACAAAGAGCGGGAAATCTTTTGAGCTCCCGGGGAAAGCGAGAATAAATTGGTCATGGGGGGCTTTGGGGGATGTGGCATGGGCGGGGCTGTGCGATGGGCGGGGCCGCAGGGACCGTCTGTCCATTTGCCTGCGGCACTGCAATGGTGATGGATGAGGAGGGTTCGAGAGTCGTGTGTGTGTGTGTCTGAGTGAACAAGGAGCATTGGTGGTCTGGATGGAGCTGCTCGCAAAGCAAGTGGAAGCGTTGCAGAGGCAGCGAGGCTGGCGTTTTGGGGGAACCCATCGCTCCTCATGCCTGGCTGTCATGCGGGAGTGCAGGGCTCCAGGTCTGGCCCCTGCTCAGCTATGCTAGCAGCTCCTCGCTACTCAGTATGCAGCCGAGCTGCTAGAATGACAATGACTCCATTCATGATGGAGGTAGAGGCAAAGGGTTAGGACCTGCCCCCCATCACACAGCAGAAAAGGGCTTGAAAAGGAGGAACGGAGGCGAGGCAGGGGTGTGGGGGGCACTTCCACACCGAATGATTGAGAGAGGCGGAGAGGAAACAGAACTCCATCAGATGAAATGAGGTGAAAATAATTCAGACATTAATCAAGCGCAGCCAAAAGGAGAGCGGTTTGTTTCTCTCTCTCCCTCTATCTCCCTCTCTCTCTCATTCTCTGTGGAAGTGTGGGGAGTAATGGGTGAATGAAGAAGTCGAAAGTGGAAGTTCTAGATTCAGTCGCTGTGCTCCAACCATGTCCAGGTCCAACTGCACTGTGGTTCCTTGCACCGATCAGGTCAGTGTGGGGGTTTGGGGGCAAGCTATAGTTGGGTCACTTCTGTCTCTTTGCTAGAGATACAGTAACAGAGCAAAAAACCCAAAATTTTTAAATAAACAAAATTTGTGCAAGTAAAAATAAATGGGGAGTGTGAATGTCTTTTTCTTTTGAGTCTGTGATCTAGGAGTACGGGTGCGAGTGTGCGTTAACCCGAGCATCAAAGCAGTGATTGTGTAGACTGCCCAGACGACGGTGCAGGGTCCTGAAAGAATTGAATTAATCAAGGCCAAGCATTGTCTGCAGAGTCTTATTCTCCCGCAGTCATTCAGGACCTGTGACGACTCAATAGTCAGCGGACCACGTGAGGCAGGGCTCGCAGCTCCTTAAAAACCAGACCACGTGTGCGCCAGCTGAAAAGTTTCTCTAACTAATTGCCATAGGAAGTTGTGGTGTCTGAGAGAGAGAGGCTGTGTGATACAGTCTCTGGACGGAAGGAAGTGGGTGGATCATATTTATACCTTCCTCCCTGCCCACCGGGGCACTTAGCACTTGAAACAATCGTCAGGAAGGTTTGTTGAAAATGACTGGCTGAGGTGTCTGATAAGCCACTTTGGGCCTCCAAGGTGCCTGCGTACTGCCTCAGAGGAACGGAGATGGAACACTGCTGCTGGTTACCATCCATGAAAAGAGGAGGGGAGGGGAGGAGATCACAGAGCAGGTTCCAGTGGCTACAGTGATTAAGTGTAGATCTGAGTATCAGTGGTTTGCTGGAACAGTGAGGTGTAACTCGTGAATACAGCATAAAAACAACAGGAATTTTACAGCCTTGTAGAATAAATGCACAAGGTTACTAACAGCAGAGAAAAAGGTTAATCACACCTTTCCTGTTTTTTTAAGATTCTTTCTTACCAAAAAGACCATAGTTGATCCACAGTTCATTTAGTGGTTCAACCAAACATTCCATGAACCTCCGCTTGGTTAGGCTGGATGCTGGGAAATTGTGCAGTCAACCCTACACATCTCTGAGGAGATGCAGACCAGAAGGGCTTCTTCATTACTGGGACTACAACCTTTTGGGATGTGCTGATAACCACATACCTAACAAATTCAGATGATTGTACAGTGGAAACTAATTGGAATACATTTGATATGCTTTTATTCTGTTGCTGACTGTATTTATGCAGCGTGTGTTATTACAGTAAGGCAATTCCACAGGAGTTACCGTGTTGACAGGAATTGGGTGTACAGTAGCCCTTAACCCATGTGACCTCATTAGTTTGATTATTGCTAGATGTCACTGTACACGCTGTGGGGTCACTGATTCAGGTGAGCACCATGCCGTGTCCTCATGCACGCTCGGTCCTTGTGCACACCCGCGTTCAGCCACTCTGGTCTGGGGGGGTCACATGACCCCCACTATCTCTACTGTTCTCACAGGGCTGCTGCCGTCTGTGTTGTTCCACTGTAGACTTACTGACGGGCTGGTCATAGTGCTGTGAGGTGGTAGTCTGTCTGACGCCCTCCGTGTCTCACACTCCTGTCTCACCCTCGTGCCAACAGAGGTGTGTGTGTGTGTGTGTGTGTGTGTATGTGTGTGAGTGTGTGTGTGTGTGAGTGTGTGTGTGTGAGTGAGTGAGTGTGTGTGTGTGTGTGTGTATGTGTGTGTGTGTGTGTGTGTGTGTGTGTGTGTGTGTGTGTGAGTGTGTGTGTGTGTGTGTGTGTGTGAGTGTGTGTGTGTGTGTGTGTGAGTGTGTGTGAGTGTGTGTGTGTGAGTATGTGTGTGTGTGTGGACAGGTGAACAGCTTGCAGTGACCTAGTCTCTCGTAACACTTCATGGCCACACAGCCAGAAAACGCTATCTCCACCTGGCTGTCTGAGCAGATCAGATCTCTCTCTCTCTCTCTCTCTCTCTCTCCCTCCCTCCCCTCTCTCTCACATTCTCTGTCTGTCTGTCTGTCTGTCTGTCTTTTAGGTTTTAGCCAATACCTCAGTATACCCACTTGAATACTGCATTCTTCAGTAAATTATATCTCATGATATGAATGACCTGCAAGTTCCTTTACAGTTTTGGTAGTTAATTTTAAGGTCAGGCGTCCTTTATTTATTTATTTGTTTGTTTGTTTGCTTGTTTGTCTCACTGGGAGAATGATGACCTCAGATCAGTTTCTTTCCTTTTGATTCTAATGTACCTGCTTATGTATCAGATCACAGAACTCATGTGTAGTTCCTGCACATTCACACATGACTCGTGTGCACAGTCCCTCAGCACTGTAATGTGGGGTCTCTCAGCGCTTAATGTGGAGTAGCTCTTTCTCCGCTACAGTACGCAGGCTTTATATTCAGAAAGGGTGTGTAATTAGCCCTAGGTCCCCAGTTGGTGCCGGCCTGTAACTCCGACTGGTGTAGGACCTTACCATGTCTGGTCACATGTTAACCAGCTAGTCAGGTATGTTGGACAAAGTCTGAGTACTGTGCATCTGCCACTACCCCAACACCCCAGCCTCCGGCGTGTTGAGGTTCTAAAGGGCTGGGTGCACCTCAGAGATCTACCATAACAATGAGTGCCACTGTGTAGAATGTGGTGGTGTCCTCCTCCTTTCTGAAGAGGCAGTCCAGTTCCCTTCAGCTTCCGTCTGCACATTACACCTACAGCAGAGGAGCTGAAAACGATCAGCAGGTGTTTCTTAACCTCATGGTCGATTGTGTGATTCTTATAGGACACAATTTTTAGTCTCTGCTTAAATATTTTTATGTGATAACTTTTTAAAATGTCATTTAAAATTACTTTTCACAGTTTCAAATGTTTAAAAGTCAGTTGGCTGTGCAGTTTACTTAACACAGTTTTTAAAACAAACAAATAAATAAATAGCATGCATCCTGAATGCCTGGAGCAGCCACTTCCTGAATGTTTGTGATTGAATGATATGACCACTCAATAGCCCCACCCCCTATCTCTCACCCAATCCCCCGCCCCATCTGGTCTCCTGTGGCTAGACGTTGGCCAGCCTCCTCAGCCCTTTTCTGTACATTTTATTGTTGTTTTGCAAAGCGCTGGAATGACCAATGAGGGGGCATCAATGCAGCCTACTGCATCCAGGGTGAGAAGCCTTAGCACTGCCTCTTTAAGGTGGAATTACTTTCACCTCACAGAGATCACATGAAGGGCACTGTGGGTGATTGGCTGTGCCAGCAATCTCAGTGGGGCAGAGGAGAATGGAACTGCTCTCATTGGCTTGCTAAAGCCCCCTGCTGAGGGGGAGGCAGTTTGTAACAAATACTCTGGGTGGACCAGCATCTGGACACGTGGACGTGTCTGTCATAGCTGATGTTTACCTCTCACACTCTTACGTTTCCTAAATCACTACAGACATCCGTTAGCAGCTGTGGAGCGTGTGGCGTTATCAGCTTTGTTTTTGTTTGTTTCTGTTCCACTCTGTATTTATTCAGGTGTGACGTATGATTCTGTGATCGGTCCGTAGTTTCCTTATAATGCTAGGTTGCATAAAGCACCATCCAAAATATTCAAGTAAAAAAGAATTATATTGTAGTTTAACAGTTTTTGAATTTAATTCTTCCTTGGATATCTAGTGACATCTTCCCTCTGACTGCTTTCCAGAAAACCATAAATTTGTTATTTTAAAAATGCTTTTGTTTGATTGTTTGAAGCTCTACCACCTACTGAAGAGTGTTGCAGTGCCCCAGAGTCAGCGCTGTAGTCAGACTCCCAGCCAGTCACTCGGGGTCTGACCTGGAGCCTCATCTTCTCTTGTGGTGCAGGAATTCCTCCCTGAAGAGAAGGTGATGGAAGATGCAACATTTGGGACGTGACCTCTAGGGTCGGGTGGGGGGCGGGGGTCAAACGGATTGGGAGGAGGTCAGCCTTCCAGTTGACAGTGGACCTTATATAACTGGAGGTGTTTGGACAGATGTCTTCAGCTGTCTCCAAACATGCTGCTTAAAGAACTCTGTGTGTCTCTCTGCCTTGGCGAGATGACCTGTTTCAGCTCGTCTCAGTGATGGTGTAACATAACATGAACTTTCCTTCGTAGCTTAATGTCTTTGCTCCACTCGTCCTTGTGCATTAAAGACTGTATGTGCTGTCCTGGTTGTTTGATTGGGGAGTCTGGACATGCAGCTTTGTGACAGAGAGAAGGCCTGTTTTAAAGAGTGTATACCCATCTATACAGGTCTGTTATACCCATCTATACAAATCTGTTATAACTACATATACAAGTGTGTTATAACCATCTATAAAAGTATGTTATACCCATCTATACAAATCTGTTATAACTACATATACAAGTGTGTTATAACCATCTATAAAAGTCTGTTATACCCATCTATACAAATCTGTTATAACTACGTATACAAGTGTGTTATAACCATATATACAAGTCTCTTATATCATCTATACAAGTCTCTTATATCATCTATACAAGTGTGTTATACCCATCTATACAAGTGTGTTATAACTACATATACAAGTGTGTTATAACCATCTATACAAGTGTGTTATAACCATCTATACAAGTGTGTTATAACTACATATACAAGTGTGTTATAACCATCTATACAAGTGTGTTATACCCAGCTATACAAGTGTGTTATAACCATCTATACAAGTGTGTTATACCATCTATACAAGTGTGTTATAACTACATATACAAGTGTGTTATAACCATCTATACAAGTCTGTTTTACCCCTCTATAAAACTGTTATATCCTTTTATACAAGTCTGTATAGTTACCCATATAACTATTATATCCTTCTATATAACTGTTATATCTATACAAATCTGTTATAACCATCTATACAAGTGTGTTAGAACCATCTAGACATGTCTGTTATATCCATCTATATAACTGTTATATCATTCTGTATAACTATCATCTATACAAGTCTGTTATACCCAGCTATACAAGTGGGTTATAACAATCTATACAAGTCTGTTATACCCATCTATATAACTTTTATATCCATTTATCTAACTTATACCCATCTATATAACTATTATATCCATCTATATAACTGTTATATCATCTATACAAGTCTGTTATATCATCTATATAACTTGCATCATCTATACAAGTATGTTATACACATACACATACTATACACATCTATATAACTGTTATACCCATCTATATAACTCTTATACACATCTATATAACTGTTATACACATATATATAACTCTTATACCCATCTATATAACTGTTATACACATCTATATAACTCTTATACACATCCATATAACTGTTATACACATCTATATAACTTTTATACACACACACACACACACACACACACACACACACACACATATATGTATATATATATATAACTGACGTTTGTATACAGTGGCAATGACACTACAACAGTACCTCAGTGAATGTATGTGTTAGGTAGGTGTATGTGATGGAGCGACTTGTAAATGGACGTCTTAAGTTTCTTAAAAGAAAAACACAATGTAAGACCAAGATGTTGGTAAACACATATTTGAAATGTTGGTGAAAAGCACTTGTTGCTTTATTCCATGCTGTCTACAAAAGCTCAATGCAGACTCTTACATGAGTCACAGAAATGCTGTTTACTGGAGGCCAGAATGTACTGGACTGGGACAGTGATTCCGACTGTTGTGTGAAACAGTAGTGTAAATAGCTGTGTATGAGCAATGAAACTGTTTACGTATGTTGAGTGACATGGAGTGTGTTTAGGTGTGTTGGGTGACATAGAGAGTGTTTAGGTATGTTGAATGACATGGAGAGTGTTTAGGTATGTTAAGTGACATGGAGAGTGTTTAGGTGTGTTGGGTGACATGGAGAATGTTTAGGTGTGTTGGGTGACATAGAGAGTGTTTAGGTATGTTGAGTGACAGAGAGTGTTTAGGTATGTTGAGTGACATGGAGAGTGTTTAGGTGTGTTGAGTGACATGGAGAATGTTTAGGTGTGTTGGGTGACATGGAGAGTGTTTAGGTATGTTGAGTGACATGGAGAGTGTTTAGGTGTGTTGGGTGACATGGAGAATGTTTAGCTGTGTTGGGTGACATAGAGAGTGTTTAGGTGTGTTGGGTGACATGGAGAGTGTTTAGGTATGTTGAGTGACATAGAGAGTGTTTAGGTGTGTTGGGTGACATGGAGAATGTTTAGGTATGTTCCATGCTGTCTACAAAAGCTCAATGCAGACTCTTACATGAGTCACAGAAATGCTGTTTACTGGAGGCCAGAATGTACTGGACTGGGACAGTGATTCCGACTGTTGTGTGAAACAGTAGTGTAAATAGCTGTGTATGAGCAATGAAACTGTTTACGTATGTTGAGTGACATGGAGAGTGTTTAGGTGTGTTGGGTGACATGGAGAGTGTTTAGGTGTGTTGGGTGACATAGAGAGTGTTTAGGTATGTTGAGTGACATAGAGAGTGTTTAGGTATGTTGAGTGACATGGAGACTGTTTAGGTGTGTTGGGTGACATGGAGAGTGTTTAGGTATGTTGAGTGACATGGAGA
This sequence comes from Electrophorus electricus, assembly GCF_041902795.1. Taxonomy (NCBI): domain Eukaryota; kingdom Metazoa; phylum Chordata; class Actinopteri; order Gymnotiformes; family Gymnotidae; genus Electrophorus; species Electrophorus electricus. The sequence goes on from NC_137516.1 coordinate 19,448,887, forward strand.
CTGTTTAGGTGTGTTGGGTGACATAGAGTGTTTAGGTATGTTGAGTGACATAGAGAGTGTTTAGGTATGTTGAGTGACATGGAGACTGTTTAGGTGTGTTGGGTGACATGGAGAATGTTTAGGTGTGTTGGGTGACAGAGAGTGTTTAGGTATGTTGAGTGACATAGAGAGTGTTTAGGTATGTTGAATGACATGGAGAGTGTTTAGGTATGTTAAGTGACATGGAGAGTGTTTAGGTGTGTTGGGTGACATGGAGAATGTTTAGGTGTGTTGGGTGACATAGAGAGTGTTTAGGTATGTTGAGTGACATAGAGAGTGTTTAGGTATGTTGAGTGACATGGAGAGTGTTTAGGTGTGTTGGGTGACATGGAGAATGTTTAGGTGTGTTGGGTGACAGAGAGTGTTTAGGTGTGTTGGGTGACAGAGTGTTTAGGTATGTTGAGTGACATGGAGAGTGTTTAGGTGTGTTGAGTGACATGGAGAATGTTTAGGTGTGTTGGGTGACAGAGTGTTTAGGTGTGTTGGGTGACATGGAGAGTGTTTAGGTATGTTGAGTGACATGGAGACTGTTTAGGTGTGTTGGGTGACATAGAGTGTTTAGGTATGTTGAGTGACATAGAGAGTGTTTAGGTATGTTGAGTGACATGGAGAGTGTTTAGGTGTGTTGGGTGACATGGAGAATGTTTAGGTGTGTTGGGTGACATAGAGAGTGTTTAGGTGTGTTGGGTGACAGAGAGTGTTTAGGTATGTTGAGTGACATGGAGAGTGTTTAGGTGTGTTGGGTGACATAGAGAGTGTTTAGGTATGTTGAGTGACATAGAGAGTGTTTAGGTATGTTGAGTGACATGGAGACCGTTTAGGTGTGTTGGGTGACATGGAGAATGTTTAGGTGTGTTGGGTGACATGGAGAATGTTTAGGTGTGTTGGGTGACATGGAGAGTGTTTAGGTGTGTTGGGTGACATGGAGAGTGTTTAGGTGTGTTGGGTGACAGCGAGAGCCAAGCTGTTCCTGTATTAAATGATTCCCTACATTAATTCACCCACTTTTCTCTGTATCTGGGAAGTTTTCTCTCTTTCTCTCTGTGCCAAGATTAGTTTTCTTCATCTCCCGGAAAGTTGCAGACTCCAGGAATAAATCTGAGTGGCACACGCATGCCTGCCCCTCTGTGATGGTGGCACTGATGCAAGGTGCCAGTAATTGTGTGTGTGTGTGTGTGTGTGCGCACACGTGCATGTGTGTGAGTGAGAGAGAGCTTATGAAAAAGGGCAGATGGTCGCAGCTGTGCTCTTCCTCGTGTTCCTCGTCTTACACTCACCTCATCACTCATCACCTCTAGAGCACCTGGGAGAGACTGAAGATGGAACCAAATGTGAAGGTGACACAGGACTCGCAGAAACCTGAAGCTAAGAGCAGTAAAAGAATAAAACTTCAGATGAAATAGTTTATGCACTGAGGGCTTTGAATGTGATGTTACAGTTGAAACATATTAATATTAAAATGATTTTAAAAAGGTTGGATTATAGGAATGTCTGTAAAACTGTAGTTTGGGAGTGCAGCAGACAATCAAACCTGTTTGATGACTGAGAACCAGCTGCACTCGTGAAGTCACATGCAGCGTGAGTGAAACAACTGGGAACATGAACTCAGATGCTTGCTCACACACACACACACTCACACACACACACACAGCAAGCGAGCCAACAACACTGAGCACAGGTGTCCAGCTGTCTACCAAGTACACACACACACACACACACAGTTGTGTGGGAACTCGGAAAAGCACAACAGCTTTGACTTTGCCACTCCTCAGTGGAAGGAGGGCTGTGATTACGTTATTACTCAGCAACATGTTACTTTATCCATCGTGAAGCTGGGTACAAAGAAAAGGCAGAAACTAAGTATTGTTGGTAGATTCATTTTTGGTCCTGATCAAAGGCCTAAATAAGAAATGCGTGTGTGTGTATGCATGTGTGCATGCATGAGCGCGTGTAAGTGTGTGTGTGCGTGCGTGTGTGTGTGCTTGCTTGCTTTTCTCTTGCTTCACTGATGGCCACATAAGATGCAGCCTCTCTTCCACTGGGAGCTATTGGTCAAGGCCCTCACACTCAGGTGTGTGTGTGGGGGGGCACATGGAAGACAGTGTAATTGTTACATTTTGTCACCTAAGGGAATCCAGTCATTCCTCTGAACACAGCTGTAACCTATACATGTTTGTCTGGAGTCCTTCATACATTACCAAGCATATTTTATAAAGGGGAAGCCATTCCACGCAGCCTTAATCCCTAACCCATAAACCCTAACCCCGTAACCCTTCCTTTAACCGTAACCCTTAACCCTAACCCTAAACCATAACCTTCTATATATCCTAACCCATAATCCATAATCCCATAATCCCTTCTATATATAATATATATAACTGCTTATATATACCATAGCCTTCTATATATCCTAACCTTAACCCATAATCCCTAACCCATAAACCCTAACCCCTTAACCCTTACTTTAACCCTAACCCTTAACCCTAACCCTAAAGCATAACCCTTAATCCCTAACCCCTAAACCCTAACCCCGTAACCCTTACCTTAACTGTAACCCTTAACCCTAACCCTAATCCCTAACCCCTAAACCCTAACCCCTTAACCCTTACCTTAACCCTAACCCTTAACCCTAACCCTAAAGCATAACCCTTAATCCCTAACCCATAAACCCTAACCCCGTAACCCTTACCTTAACACTGCCCTCTTAAAGATGGCATTTATCACAGAATCATTTAGGTACAAAGAACTCTAAAGCACTGCACACAAACTGAAATCCAGTAGGACTGTGAGGTGGCGACAAGCCCCACCCACTTCTGTGTGTTCAGCTACAGTGGGTGCTCTGGGGTTTGGTGTCCAGTTATTGAGAGAATGAAGGAGTGAGAACAGAGACTCTGTGTGGTTCTGGTCTAACGTTTCTGATCTGTTCCTCTGTCCCTTCAAATTCAGGATTCATCCTTGATGACTTTGTGTCTGAGATATAATGATGTTTTGTGGTTTAATAAAGTGCAGGGGATAATGTCTCAGTCTGTGTGTGTGTGTGTGATCCAGAATGGAGCAGTTCCTGGAGAACAAGTGAAGAAGGATGAGAACTCCCGCAGAGGGAACTGGGGGAACCAGATCGAGTTTGTCCTGACCAGTGTGGGCTACGCAGTTGGTCTAGGGAACGTCTGGAGGTTCCCCTACCTCTGCTACAGAAACGGAGGAGGTCATTTCCCACTTCACTCTCACCTCAACCCCTTTCCACTAACATTATTTTTGTGTAATTGAGTCTTATATTGTCTTTTGTTCTTATTTTGGTGTGGATTGATGGATCTAATAGTTTCCATCAGTCGTGAGCAGTTCTGGTGGTGCTGCCATAACAGGGCATGATCACCAACATCCTGCAGCCATAGTGGCTCTGCCTCCCTGTGATGTCACGGCCCTACCAAGGCCACTGCTAATCAGAGCACCAGGAACTTGAACCAGACCAAACCAAAACAAGACCGGTCTCTCCTGTTCTGCACAAGCTCCAGTGCACCATGTGTGTTTAAGAGGGTTAGAGATGTATAGATGATGAGGGTTTGGGTCTTAACAGATTTTAAAGTGAATTGTGATTAAAATACATTTTCACATTTGCGGTCCTTGAAATTTTAGTTGTTATTCTTGAAAAGCAGTGTTACTGAAACCAGCAGTGTGCAGTACTGGAAGCAACGCTCTGTACTGGGTATCAGCAGTAAGAACTCCATGGAACTTGGTGTGTGATGCTGGTGTGTGATGTTGTGTCCCAGGTGCCTTCATGTTCCCGTACTTCATCATGCTGGTGTTCTGTGGCATCCCGCTCTTCTTCCTGGAGCTGTCCTTCGGCCAGTTCACCTCGCTTGGCTGCCTTGGTGTGTGGAAGGTCAGCCCCATGTTCAAAGGTCAGCTGCTTTTCATGGTCCCTCTGCACTGAGACACTCCCATTTTGACATCTCTGTGACATCACAGAGACAGTCCCTCTGTGATATCATTGTGACATCACAGAGACAATCCCAATGTGACATCACATTGACTTCACCAAGACAGTCCCATTGTAGCATTACAAACACAAGCTACTGGATACTGTAAATGATGTCACTTAAACAGAAAAGGTTTACAAGTGTTTAGGGAGTTGAACTGCAACCCATCGGCTAAACCAAGGTCGATTTGTTTATCAACAAAGTAGACTGGCTTTGTCCCAGAAAGTATGATCAGTGAATTGCCAAGAAAAGATTTTCAGTTCAGCAAAAAAAGAGGAAAAGATTGCCAAAAATGAAAAGTCTTTGCAAATGCAAACTTCAAACAACTTACAAAAAGGTCAAGCCTGACAAATCCCACACAGTTTCTGCGCTAGCTCTCAGATTCCACAATTATTCCAGAAACAGCAGAGAGGCATATGATCCAAAAAAAAGAGAATTCTCTTCCTTCTAAGGAGGGCAGTGAGGCGGGCAGTGAAGCGGGCAGTGAGGCGGGCAGTGAGGCGGGCAGTGGGGCGGGCAGTGAAGCGGGCAGTGGGGCGGGCAGTGGGGCGGGCAGTGAAGCGGGCAGTGAGGCGGGCAGTGGGGCGGGCAGTGGGGCGGGCAGTGAGGCGGGCAGTGAGGCGGGCAGTGGGGCGGGCAGTGAGGCGGGCAGTGGGGCGGGCAGTGGGGCGGGCAGTGAAGCGGGCAGTGAAGCGGGCAGTGGGGCGGGCAGTGAGGCAGACAGTGGGGCTCCAAACAAACATCCCTCCCAGGCTTTCTTCTCCCCAAGAGGACAGTTACCAAACTATGTTCAAACTAATTATATTCAAATTGAGAGTCCCAGTTCCTGGTTAAACAGAACCAAAAAGGCAAAAATGCCTTGAGAATAAATAATAATGACCTTATTCATTGTATTAAGACATACGCCTTCACAGTAAAATTTTCAAAAAGGGTCATTATAACACATGAGAATTACAATGTTCTAAAGAAGTGAATGCACCTTCCATGAGCCTGTGTGCAGTGTTGCCTTATCACGTTCTGTCTGACCCTTCCAGTTTGGAAAAGCTCTAGAGATCCTCTAGACTTGTTTATGGCTGTGGTAGATCTAAATATGAACCCGACACAGATGAATCTCAACCCCACTGCCCCGTTTAATCCATGACTGTTTTTTTCTGCGCCCTGACCCTCCTTTCCTCCTCCGCCTTGCAGGTGTGGGTTATGGGATGATGGTGGTCTCCACCTACATTGGCATCTATTACAATGTGGTAATCTGCATTGCCATCTACTACTTCTTTATGTCTATGACCAATCTCCTGCCCTGGACGTACTGCAACAACCCCTGGAACACGCCGGACTGCAGCGGCGTAGTGGGCACGGCGCACACCAACGCCACACTGGCCAACGTCTCTGCTGCACTGTCCGCTGTCACCAACATGGCCAACCGCACCAAACGCACGAGCCCCAGCGAGGAGTACTGGAGGTTGGCGGTGCCCACTCGGTTTCAGCTCAGTGTTGCGCGCACACACAGTCACACTGGGAAACTGGTTATTTATGTAACTGGATTATTTGTTTTCAGACTGCTGACTACAGTCATTCTCTTGAGCAGTTATCTGTCCAAGCCTGGCTAGACCAGCGTGTTTAACCCTGATGCAGTGAGATTTCCCTATTCATGCTGTTGTTTCACTGTGCTGTTTCAAGAACCTCAGCTTTAACATGCATGCAGTTCGCTGCTCGGTTTCCTGCATGGTAGCACTGGTACTGGTGTATTGGTATTGGTGTATTGCTACTGGGCCCAGTTTGCAGGAAATGCTTCAGCCGCAGTATCCAGTATAACAGAACTTTCCAGAGAAAACGTAGCAAAGGCTTTGCTGTATGCGTTGGTAAGGATGGTTTCTGACAGCAGGCTGGTTCTGTTGCTGCAGCGTTTGTGTGAGATTAGACGTTGCAGTACCGGTGGGTCCTTCATTCTGACAAGCCCGACTCAAGCAGGGACGCTCGAGGAAGAGGCTGGCAGACAAGCAAGACAACGGGACATGATGTTTTTGTTTGGTGTGTGTGTGTGTGTGGGGGGGGGGGGGGGGGGGGGCGGTGTTCTGAATGTGCTTGCAGAATGGGAGGCTTTGACAGGGAGGTGTGTGTGTGTGTGTGTGTGTTGAATGACTTTATAAACGGTTTGTGCCTAGCTCCTCGAGCTGTGCTTATCTCTGAACTATGAAAGGCTTTTCTGTTGTTGCCTTCTATCAGTTTAGAAGCTCATTGTGGGGTCTAGGTTGTTTTGATTAGCCGTGGCCTTCAGATATTCGATGGTTTTAGACAGTTTCACATTTGAGCAGAATCTCCCAGCATCCCAGCGTCCCCCCCCCCCGTATCCCAGCGTCCCCCCCCGTATCCCAGCATCCCCCCCGTATCCCAACATCCCCCCCATATCCCAGCGTACCCCCCCCATATCCCAACATCACCCCCCGTATCCCAGCGTCTCCGCTCTCCCTATATCCCAGCATCCCCCCCGTATCCCAGCGTCCCCCCCCGTATCCCAGCGTCTCCCCTCTCCCAGCATCCCAGCGTCCCCCCCCCGTATCCCAGCATCTCCCCTCTCCCAGCATCCCCCCCGTATCCCAGCGTCCCCCCATTTCCCAGCATCCCAGTGTACCCCCCTCTCCCAGTTTCCCCCCCCATCTCCCAGTTCTACGTTCACTTCTTTTAAATGTGAATTCCTTCCCTTGCTTACTTCTCACTTGTCCCTTAGGAACTACGTGCTGAACGTCTCTGATGGCATCGGAAACTTTGGGGAGGTGAGACTGCCCATCCTGGGGTGTCTGGCCATCTCCTGGGTAGTAGTCTTCCTCTGCCTCATCCGTGGGGTGAAGTCCTCAGGCAAGGTATGCTGGCTTCATCTGTTTGTGAATCTCCTCCATGTCAGCACTGCTATGGTGAGCAGAAACCATGCTGTGAGCACACGTGCTGATTTGCTTTGGTTTTGGGCTCTCTCAGGTGGTGTACTTCACTGCAACCTTCCCCTACGTGGTACTCACCATCCTCTTCGTCAGAGGCATCACACTGGAAGGAGCTATCAGCGGGATTAAGTACTACCTCACACCACAGTGGCAGAAAATCCTGGATGCCAAGGTCAGCACACCACACAGACACACCTGGAAAGGGCTGTGTTGGAACATGACTGTCTATCTGCACTGCTATACCTTAGTGTGTGTATGTATGCGCACGCGTGTGTGTGTGTGTGTGTGTGTGTGTGTGTGTGTAGGTGTGGGGTGATGCTGCATCACAGATTTTCTACTCCCTGGGTTGTGCATGGGGTGGTCTTATCACCATGGCATCATACAACAAGTTCCACAACAACTGTTTCAGGTACTGAACGTGAACGTGCTCTGTTTCAGGTACTGAATGTGAACGTGCCCAGTTTTAGGTACTGAACGAGCCCAGCTTCAGGTACTGAACGTGCCCCGTTTCGAGACTGTTCACTTTAGTCATCTTACTCAGATTTGTTAACTTAAAAGTGAATTTAGATCAAACTTTTTTGCTGTGATGTTAGTGCAAACTTTTTATTGGTGTTTTGGTGAAGGGGAGAAGTAAATGTATCTTGATGTGTGTGTGTGTGTGTCTAACCACAGTGATAGAATGGTTACATTTTAAATGGGAGGTATTGCGTGTACTGCAGTAGATGGAAGGCTGAGCTGTGTGGATATGTGGGTAAATGCCTGCTGGTGAGAAGTGCTGAGTCGTGTGTACTCAAAAGAAGAGATAAGGAGATAGAAGACTCCAGAACATCTAACCTTCGCTCCACATAGCAGGCTTATCCAGGAAGCCTCTTCAGTGCCCCCTTGTGACATGTTATGATAACTGCAGTTTAATGTATATCTTGACTATACAGGAAAAGGGGATTTAGAAACAAATGGAGATGTTCATATCTGAGCACAGCCTGGTAGTGAGGCGGGGTGACCTGGCGTGGCACAGCGCTCACATGGTGCTTTCCGTTCCCTCCGGGGCTGTGACAGGGACAGCATCATCATCAGCGTGACCAACTGTGCCACCAGCGTCTACGCTGGCTTCGTCATCTTCTCCATCCTGGGCTTCATGGCGCACCACCTTGGGGTGGATGTGTCCCAGGTGGCAGACCACGGGCCGGGTCTTGCCTTCGTCGCCTACCCCGAGGCCCTGACGCTTCTACCCATCTCACCGCTCTGGTCCCTGCTCTTCTTCTTCATGCTCATCCTGCTAGGATTGGGCACACAGGTAACCCCGCCCACCTTGCATGTAACCCTGCCCACCTTCATATTTTCACTGTCAACCTGGGGAAAAACTGCTTCAACTCTTCTGAATGTGGTTGTCCATAACCACGTGTGTCCCGCTGAGCAGTTCTGTCTGCTGGAGACGCTGGTCACCGCCATAGTGGATGAGATCGGGACAGACTGGATTATTCGGAGAAAAACCTTCATCACTCTTGGAGTGGCCATAGTTGGCTTCCTCTTAGGAGTGCCCCTGACCACACGGGTGTGTTGCCTGTGAACGCGCATACACGCTCACACACACACACACACGCACACGCACACACACAGACACACACACACACACACACACACACACACACACACACACACACACACACACACTCACTCACAGTGGGTGTCCCCCTTGTGGTTGCAGGCAGGAATATACTGGCTGTTGCTGATGGATAACTATGCAGCCAGCTTCTCTTTGGTCATCATTTCCTGCATCATGTGCATTTGTATTATGTATGTCTACGGTAAGTCCTCCACCGCCAACGCTAGGCAGTGTATCCAGGCAGGGTTGTGGGTGGAGCCTCACTGAAGCTGTGTTCCCATTGGCAGGACACAGGAACTACTTTAAGGATGTGGAGATGATGCTGGGATTCCCTCCTCCTGCCTTCTTCAGGATTTGTTGGAGGTTCATCTCTCCGCTCATCATCTCAGTGAGTGAGGCCACACCCCAAAACAGCTATTAAACACCCCTGTGCCCCAGATCAGACAGGTCACACGTGTGTGTGTGTGTGTGTGTGTGTGTGTATGTATGTGTGTGTGTGTGTGTGTGTGTGTGTGCGTGTGTGTTTATGTTTCATGCCCTCCTCTGTCTGCAGTTCATCCTGATCTTCACAGTGATCCAGTACAAGCCCATCACCTACAACGACTACGTCTTCCCAGACTGGTCTCTCGTCATCGGCTTCTGTATGGCCTTGTCCTCGGTGGTCTGCATTCCCATCTACAGCATCTTTAAGATTCTCACATCCAAGGGCTCCACCTTCTCAGAGGTGAGGCATTGCGGTCACACACACCGTTTCTTTGCTTTGGATAAGTTAAACATTCACACAGGATATTGTGTGGTGGTCCAAGCTCCAGAATGTCATTTCCATGTTTCTGAATAAACTGAAGTGTAAGAGTCGGTCTGCGTTAAACGTCCCCGCGAGGTGTATCAGGTCCAGCCTGCTGCTGAGGGGAGATTACGCCGGGGTTTCTGCCAAGTCAGCCTTTTCCTGAAGAAACGCTTCCACGCGATAAGGCTTTGAAATGAGGGCGAAGGAGATTTTCCCTAATCGTCTCGCCCTGATTTCCATCTCTCCACACTGCCTTTCCCAGCGGTTGAAGAACGCGTTGAGGCCGGATCCTGATTGGGGCCCGGCGCTGCCGGAGCACAGGCTGGGCCGCTACGCCTCGCCGGGGCCAGAGGGCATGGACATGCGGCCAACCACAGGTGAGCTGGAGGAGGGCCGGGAGGCGGAGAAAGAACACAAGGATGAGATGGGCAGCAATGGCTCCACGCTCAAGCCCACGCCCACTGCATAGGGACAGGGTCCGGGGCCAGGGCGACGCCCCCACAGCCGCAGGCCGAGGAGCAGGCCACACTCGCTGGAGAACCTTTACATATTGTAAGGGCTTTATTATTTCTAACCTCTAGAGAAATCGGTTGTCATCCAAAACCTTTTTCCTTTTTAATTTTTTAATGCCGTTTTTATTTTTTAAGTAAAAAAAAACAAGGTATGTTCATGTGCAGGAAGCATTTTTTCACATACCCACCAAGTGTACAGTTGTGGCATACGTGTTTTTGTTGTTTGTTTATTTGTTTTTCCTTTTTTTTCTTTTGTGTAGAATTATCCAGAAATATGTCTGCTGTAGTTGTAGGCTACTGGTGTGTAGGGCGACGCTCCGCGTGCTGGTCAGTTTAAGGGCTGAAGACCAAACGTTCTTTGACTAGAGTAAATATATCCTGACATAACCATTTCCTGGCATCTTTTAAGGTTTCCATGTGTTATTTATGTTTTTATTTAGCCACACTGTACTGGGCGTAGCCTGGTGCCTTCACATAGCTCCACCTTTCCGTCCTTCTCCTACAGGACGCGGCACAAAGGACGACTTTCGCCTTCAGCCCATATGAAAGCACATTAAAGTCCCAAACCCAATCTCAGGGTGTCCCACAGCCCTCTAAAGCCATGAGATCACCAGTCATTAGAAGAAATATCTTCATTATAGCCTGATTTATTCGTTTTGATTTTACCTAAGAGGGGATGAAATATTTTGTAAGGGTTTTACGTGGCGCAAACTACCACTGACCAGTCGATTTAAACCTGAAATGCATCTTGTGGGTACCAAGCAAAAAAAAATCCAGACCACCCTCGTGCAGGCGTGTATGTGTGTGTGTGCATGCAGGCGTGTGTGTGTGTGTGTGTAGGCGTGTGTGTGCGTTCCAGAGTGTGTGTGTGTGTGTGTGTGTGTGCAGGCGTGTGTGTACGTTCCAGAGTGTGTGTGTGTGTGTGTGTGTGTGTGCGCATGTGTGTGTGTGTGTGCAGGCGTGTGTGTGTGTGTTTGTCTGTGTGCATGCAGGCGTGCATGTGTTGGTTTTCCTTCTCTTTCTTCTGTCCCCCGATCTGTCCTCAGCACACTGGGAAATCTGTGTGTGCGTGCGTGTGTGTGTGTGCGTGTGTGTGTGTGTGTGTGCATCTCAAAGCACTGGAGAGCAAAGGAGTCTAGGAGAGAGATGGAGAGAGAGGGAGAGAGAGAGGGAGGGAGGGAGGGAGAGACCAATGTGGGAGAGAACATTTTGATTAAGGAAAAACATGTTTGTAGAGCCTAACTGAAGAGTGTCAGTGTAACTCATAAGAACTTTGAACTGTTCGCATTTGTTGATGCATAGTTTCATAGTAAATAGCAAACAAGGAAGATTGTTTGTTTATTTTGTAAAGATTCTAGCGTGCCCTGAAAAATAATTGTATTGTTTACCATTCCTCATCCACGGCTTGACCATTTCCCTCCATTTTCTGTTTTGTTTTGGAGGACAAGGGGACTAAATACCACTAAAGCACAGACACACCTGGCAGGAGAGGTGTACCATGGCTGAGCGTGTGGTGTTTAAGCAGTGTGGTGTTTGAGCAGTGAGTCGTGTCTGCTGGGCTGTTAAGCGACTGCAGGACTGTCCATATTGTCTGATCTTGGGTTAGGGTCAATTAGGGTCAGAGCTAGGGTAAGTTAGGGTCAGGGCTAGGGTCAGTTAGGGTCAGGGCTAGGGTCAGTTAGGGTCAGGGCTAGGGTAAGTTAGGGTCAGGGCTAGGGTAAGTTAGGGTCAGGGCTAGGGTCAGTTAGGGTCAGGGCTAGGGTAAGTTAGGGTCAGGGCTAGGGTCAGTTAGGGTCAGGGCTAGGGTAAGTTAGGGTCAGGGCTAGGGTAAGTTAGGGTCAGGGCTAGGGTCAGTTAGGGTCAGGGCTAGGGTAAGTTAGGGTCAGGGCTAGGGTCAGTTAGGGTCAGGGCTAGGGTAAGTTAGGGTCAGGGCTAGGGTCAGTTAGGGTCAGGGCTAGGGTAAGTTAGGGTCAGGGCTAGGGTCAGTTAGGGTTAGGGTTAAACTCAGTGTCCTGTACTGCTTGCCTCATGGTTCTGCCAGGAAGGCATTTGGGAATCCTGTGCCTCCTCCTAAAGGTTGTGATCTGTGCACTTTCAGTCCTCCGGTCTCGGTAGAGAAGCATAGCCTGGTTCTGGTGCCACACCTCATTTCCTCTCCATCACTGATGTACAATAATGTAAAAACAACAACAAAACAGTATTAATCAATAATTGAACTGGTGTCTGCGTCGTTGTTAGTGGATCAGGGAATGGGTGGGAGGCAATTTCATACTGTATGTAGGGAACATTCTTGTGTTTTTGTTTGGTTTCTTTTTACTTGTAGCTCGTGTTGTGTGTGTGCTGTGTGTCGTGGATATGCTAATTCTGCATCTGGTTTTAGTTTTAGGATTTAAATCATGTCGTTTTAATATGTAACTAGTCATTTAACAAAAGAATCTTTGTGAGAGGTTTGCTTTTGTAGTACTAAAACAGTATTTTATCTGTAAATTGTATTATTTTATTTTTTGTGTGTTTCTAGTCACACTACATGGTATTCACGTTCAAGCCAGCCATTATCAAAGGTATTGCCAAACTAACACTATGGGTTAAAACTTCAACGCCAGAGAACGGCTGTTCCCAGCATCAATCTGATGTTCCTCAGCTCCACACAGTGTTCGAGCTCCACCACAGTCTAGTAACTGCTGCCTGGATGACGTTTGGTGGCGTATTAGTATCCTCTGGTAATCTAGGAAATGTCTGTACACAATGCCTGGGAATGTCTGGGACATTCATAGTACACATTTCTGATTCATGTAGCACACTGGTTTATTTGGAAATACATGTCCAGTATCTGGCAAGTGTTTTTAAAGTCATGATGAAAAACCTGTATGATATCATTTCAAAAGGTGGGTGTTTCCAGACTAATAAACCTGAGTTCCTTGTAGCAATAACATTGTTTATTAGAGAGAAAATTAACTGCTAGCGTTAGAAAGGACGGATACGTTTCTGTAAAGACCCAAGGAGTACACGGGGCTTGTCGGGTGGACGAGTGAAACCTGAATTACGCAACTCATCTCGTCACTGGGTTACTTGTTTAATTTTTAGTTGCCGATTTTATTGAAAAAAACCAAGCCTTGACCTAAGCTACAGGGTTGACCTTTGCCCTTTGAATCTTCCAGCGGAGCGGAGATACTGACACGCTGTAAAAACTCTCCTGCTCATACAGTTTTGTTGTCCTGATGCATTTTCCATTTTCACTGAAAATGAACTGAACATATTTTTGTGAGGTTGTTTTGCATTAATGTATTAATGCAGAAGTACCTACTGGACAGTGGCGGAACAGTAGCTGTGAAGTCCACTCCCCAGTCGCATGGAGTTTTTATTTCAGAATAGAATTCAGCATCGTGTATTTTCATGTTGGTGCAGCACTTTACAATGTCACGTTTATGATGTTTAAAGGAACAGCGATCACCCACCACCCGGGTCCTGTGCTATACTGGAGTTCATATTTTACAGGGGTCTGTGTCTACTACTGTATGATGAATATTTGTCTTCTCATGTTGTGGTAAATCCTGAGAGAGTTAAGCACAATGAGCTCTGTACTCGACTGCATCTAACCATGTCTTTGAACCTTAGGGCCAAAAAAAAAAAAAAAGTCTTAGTTATGTCAGCTGTGTATCTTAAACTGTTCAATATCAAATGGTTAAAAAATAAAGTTTATTTTAAAGATCAGTTTCTGTCTCATCCTTATACCAATCAAATACATTTAATAAGGGTGTAAACAACTGGCTTCAAGGCAAAGTTAGATTCAAAAGGTAAGGAGCGTCCATGAGAATGTGAAGTAAACTGACCAGTATTCCATCTCCAAGTCCTCCGTCTGTAACCACTCTAACCACTCATAAAAGCACCTCCAGTATTGTTTACGGAGCCACGTCTACACTTCTGCCCACTCATGCCTCTGCTGGGGGCTACAGAGATGCCTTCCTCTCTCAGCCAAGCTCAAGAGGGGCTAAGCAGGCTTCCTGCCTGGAGGAACCGCATGCGCCTGCTTGCCTGCTGACCTCTGCTGGCCATTCTCTGCACTGCAGGTGGAGTGGGGTACAGTGGTGGCAGGGGTTGGTTTGCATCTGGGCCAGGCTGCATGGACCGGTGCGGCTGCCCAAGGTCTGAGCCCACGGCAAGGTGTGGTATGGAGCTCATGGTGCCCACAGGACGCTCCGCACAGCGTTTCTCTCTGGGCACGACGCTGTGGTGGGAAGACCTCACAGAAGACCCAGAGGTGCTGTGTGGCAGTGTAGGACACTCTGCAGCAGGAACAGTGAACATGCAGTGGCTCAGGCCGGACTGATCCGAGTCTAGGCGCCGGGCCGGTTCGGGAGCCAGGACCTTAGAGGCAGGTCTGTCCCAGGGTTGGCCTGACAGGCCTGGCTGGCGGGAGCTAGCTGGAGGAGAGGGGTTGGTACCGGGACAGTCTGTCCTCGGGAGAGCCAGCGAGATCTTCATCTGTGGGTCACTTGCAGTCACAGTGGCCAGCATTGAGTCCCTGGAGTAACCACAGTATTAGTACAAATACTGATTCAGTCAGCACTGCTGCCAAAATTTTGTAAATATTCTCTCAACCTAATAAAGCTGTGGTTTAATTAAACCTGTAGGAGTTGCACTACAAACAACAAAAATGGATGGTGGTACAGTATCTGCTGATTGAGAGTCACATGTAACTGGGCGGAGCAGATTCACATGTGCAGACCTGGTAGGGGCTGGAGGGACGCAGGGATTGGGCATATCTGAGCAGGAGGCCTTGTCCGTCAACCTCAGTGCCTGCAGGTCCCTCTGGATGACCCGCCTCTCCTCCCTCAGCTCTACAAGGAGACATCAGCACTAGCAAAGAGCTAGGGCACCTCCTCTAATCGTGAGCCCACTCCCACCTCCCACCGTCCCAGCGGAGTCACCTGTCTGCTGGATGTGTTCATAATTCATCTTTAGAGCAGAGCGACAGGGGCCCCTGCTTCTGTGCAGACGTTTTGTTTACAAAGCAGACCAAAGTGCTTTAACTTTCCAAAGCCAGGACAGTGTTCACTAAACACACAACTGTTTGTGCACTGCATTTACATGCTACTGTGTCAAACAAATAACATCAAATTTATTTATAGACCACTTTTTACAACAAATGTCACACTATGTGATTCCTGTGGGTACAGAAAGGTGGCAAAAGTGGATATACATTTAGCGCCGAACCACTAGATGGCAGTCAAACACAATTACGCATGTCAGCCAACAGCACATCTGGATATACTTAAAGACTTTTAATAGACTGGTGCTAATGGCCAAGGATGGCGCTCGGTTTGGAGGTGGAAAAGCCCGCAGAGCAGAGGCTATGCAAGCAAGCAACTGAACCTACCAAAGTTTCACAACAACTCACAACTACAGACATAAAGAAAACCAAACTGAACGAACAGGAGGATGTCAAGGTGAGAGGATTCTGTAGGTACTAACTGACCTGTTAAGGTTGGCTCCACTAATTCAGGACCAGCCTGCCTCTGATATTCCAACTCCACACTCTCCTGAAAAACACACACACAAACAGAAAACAAATTACACAGGGAACTACGATTACTATGTTAAAATACTTGGTGCTGTGACACATCTCTATGAAGTCTAGCAAAACATTCAAAAGTCCAATGAACAATCAATGTTTTAAAAAATGTTATATGTTATAAGTATAAGGTTCCATATTACACACAGCTCCACAAAAACTGGCCATTTTCTGACAGTGTCTTACTTCACTAGTCAATGTTTACCACAGGTTTGTTATAAACGCTCTGCTATACGAGGTCTAGCCTGATGGGCACAGCCCAGCCTCGCAGGCCTTGTCATTAGTGAATGTGTAATTTGGCTGATGGCAACACAGCGTTTCCTGTGTCTGAGGTGTAATCAGCATCTAAGCATCATCCTGGTGTCAGCTCAGGCTGCAGGTGAGAGCCCGTCACCCATGTGAAACACGAGCGCATCTGCTCCGCCTGTGGCTCTGCTGGGGGGTTGAAACCCAAGCGCGCAGGGTGAGTAATGGAGCACAGAGGAAAACCAGAACCCGTCTCTCTCTTTCTCTCTTTTCGATTCTTCTTCTCTTTCATTCTTCTTCTCTCCCCCTCTTTTCTTTCTCCCTCTCGCTGTTTTGCTGTTTTTCTACCCTTTTCATTTTGTCTCTTTCATTTTTTAGCTTTCTTTTGACCTCTCCCCTATCTCCCCATGTTCTTAAAATAAACATCTTTCATCTTTTTCTTAAAATAAACCATATGTATATATGCGAGTGTATGGAGGACGTTTTAGAACTAGGCTCTCTATTCCTCGTTAACTGTGAGAAATAAAACCTGCTATTTTTACATTGGGTGTATTAGATAACTGTAGCCACTGTACTTGCTGTGCTGTGTATGAAGAGGAGACGTGTGTGTTAAATTCCTTAGCTGCTTGGCACTGGGATGCTCCACATCTGGTGGGGGAGGGTGTCATTTTTCATGGCCAGCAAAGATAAGCAGTGAGAGAACAACTCATCTCACATGCTAGTCAGTACACATGGCATGAGTCTCACGCAAATTAGGACTCAAATCAGTACACTGCAAACCATACCAACCTATTCCATAAACAAGTGCACTCCTGTCTTACTACGCTGGCCTACTCGTGTGCACTCCTGTCTTACTACGCTGGCCTACTCGTGTGCACTCCTGTCTTACCACACTTACCTACTCGTGTGCACTCCTGTCTTACTACGCTGGCCTACTCGTGTGAACTCCTGTCTTACTACGCTGGCCTACTCGTGTGCACTCCTGTCTTACCACACTGGCCTACTCGTGTGCACTCCTGTCTTACTACGCTAGCCTACTCGTGTGCACTCCTGTCTTACTACGCTGGCCTACTCGTGTGCACTCCTGTCTTACCACACTTACCTACTCGTGTGAACTCCTGTCTTACTACGCTGGCCTACTCGTGTGCACTCCTGTCTTACCACACTGGCCTACTCGTGTGCACTCCTGTCTTACTACGCTGGCCTACTCGTGTGCACTCCTGTCTTACTACGCTGGCCTACTCGTGTGCACTCCTGTCTTACCACACTTACCTACTCGTGTGAACTCCTGTCTTACTACGCTGGCCTACTCGTGTGCACTCCTGTCTTACCACACTTACCTACTCGTGTGCACTCCTGTCTTACCACACTGGCCTACTCGTGTGCACTCCTGTCTTACCACACTGGCCTACTCGTGTGCACTCCTGTCTTACCACACTTACCTACTCGTGTGCACTCCTGTCTTACCACACTGGCCTACTCGTGTGCACTCCTGTCTTACCACACTGGCCTACTCGTGTGCACTCCTGTCTTACCACACTGGCCTACTCGTATGCACTCCTGTCTTACTACACTGGCCTACTCGTGTGTACTCCTGTCTTACTATGCTGGCCTACTCGTGTGCACTCCTGTCTTACCACACTTACCTACTCGTGTGCACTCCTGTCTTACCACACTGGCCTACTCGTGTGCACTCCTGTCTTACCACACTGGCCTACTCGTGTGCACTCCTGTCTTACCACACTGGCCTACTCGTGTGCACTCCTGTCTTACTACACTGGCCTACTCGTGTGTACTCCTGTCTTACTATGCTGGCCTACTCGTGTGCACTCCTGTCTTACCACACTTACCTACTCGTGTGCACTCCTGTCTTACTACACTGGCCTACTCGTGTGCACTCCTGTCTTACTACGCTGGCCTACTCGTGTGCACTCCTGTCTTACCACACTTACCTACTTGTGTGCACTCCTGTCTTACTCCACTGGCCTACTCGTGTGCACTCCTGTCTTACCACACTTACCTACTCGTGTGCACTCCTGTCTTACCACACTTACCTACTCGTGTGCACTCCTGTCTTACTACACTGGCCTACTCGTGTGCACTCCTGTCTTACCACACTTACCTACTCGTGTGCACTCCTGTCTTACCACACTGGCCTACTCGTGTGCACTCCTGTCTTACTCCACTGGCGTACTCATGCTGATGTTCTGACACTGGCCACCATGCACCTGTCTCCAGGAACCTCCTCAAGCTTGAGGAGATCGTCCCTCCCACATGGAGGCATAGAGCTCCTGACGCCAGTGCCCATGTGAGGGTGACGCTGGCACTTACCCTAAACCCCCACCTAGGGAACCAGAGGCTGCCCACGATTGTGATGCCACCAGGTAACTGCAAATTGTGCTGGAGCTCTTAATATGACAAAAAGTTCAGAGCAAGGCAGGGACAGTGACCTCCTACCTGCAGGATCTGGACGTCCTTCTTCAAGGCCTCACACTCCTCAGTAAGGACTGACCTGTCCACCAATACAAAATACACTTAAAAACAGCTTTGGGATTGAAGGAACTGGTCTCTTTAAACGATCTTCTTGTGTCAGTGTTATGTTGTGTTACATAAAGAACAGCGACAGCAGTGGCAAGACCAGTGTTTCGTGTGTTTCGTGTTTATCTGGTCGTCACAGTGCTCAGCCCCTGCTGGAGCTACTTACTGGCATTCTGGTTTTCTGCAAGACTCTCTCCAGCTGGGCAGTGCGCGCTACCCAAACACAGTCTCCAAATATCCTCAGACAAGACCCGGCACATGACGCCTGGGGCTTGTTTGGACTGTCATAATGAGCAGCAGGGTTACGAGAGAAAAGGTCCCTCTGAGACGTTCCTTAAGCTCAGCGGGAAAGAACAACCCACTTCTGCTCTGTTACGTAACCACTGGAGGCGTGCAACTCACTTTACTTTTTTAGGGGCCAAGAATCCTACATATGCTGGCGTCTGTTATCCATTTGCTCACAATGGGGGTTTTTGTTCAGACTGGCCTGTTCACTCTGGGTCTCCCCACCCTGTCCTCCTGGCACACAGCCACCCACACACACCCCCAACCGCCCCAGATCTAGCAGAAACCCACAGGAGCTGGGCTTCAGATCCTGGGGAGAGATAGGGAGAGTGAGAGAGACAGACAGAGAGAAGTAGAGAGGTAGAGAAGAAAAACAAAAGCATGGAAGGGAGTATGGCTCAGTGGATCCACAAGGGGCAGCATGCTGGCTGCTGGTCTGGCTCTAGATCAGGGTCCTGACCTCTGACATCCTTGACCCCTGGGACCCAGAACCCACCCTGGCCTGCTGTGCGAGGCTAGCCTAGTTCCACATTCTGGACAGGGTGAGGTGACGTCCAACCACAAAATAACGGTCTGGTCAACATCCTCCATAACGTGTTGTGCAGGGAATGGCTAGTTAAGCAAAATATGACTGAATAAGACTAAGAGTTAACAGCAGACATGGACCTTTCATTCTTGGGGCAGAGATGTCAGTTAGACATCCTATCATTTTCTTGACTGGATAATGGATGATCAGTTTGGATGACAGGGGTCTCAGGGACTTCCACAGCCCTGACACACTCACACACACACAGCTGTAAGCAGCAGTAGGTCCAGACACGACTAGTGGGGAAGGCGTAGGCCCTGGAGCTGGGAGGGAAACACTCGCTCGTCTTTAAACATCCTGTGGAGGAGAGAAGGAGTGCACCGCGGCCGCTGACATTCTGAGATGATGCCGAGACATTCCCCAACACCCACATCACAGTCAAGAACACACCACAGAGGATGAAACAGCATGAGGCTCTGAGGTAATGTCAGGAGGGTTCAGTGTGTGTGTGTGTGTGTGTGTGTGTGTGTGTGTTTAAGGTTATGAAATAAATTGGTTTAAGGTTTTAAAAATTACATTTAATAGTTACAGTTGAAGGATATATTTTTTTTTACTATATACAGTTAAATGTTAGTTCATATTTTTATGTCAGTATCACCGTATCATAATAATACCCGCGTGACTTTTCCAGACGGCTGAGCTAAGGAAGCTGCAGTACTAACCGGAGATGGGTCACAACCTCGTCAATGTGGGTAACATTCAGTTTGTGCTTCAAGGCTCGGATTTCATCTGCACAGCTGGAGTGAAAATACATAAAAGAGCATGCGCATGCACACGCGCACACACACACACACACACACACACACACACACACACACACACACACACACACACACACACACACACACACACCTGCTCATTACAGCCTCTGAAGCTCAAGTTCAGAAATCCTTCCACAAAGCACACACTCTGGCACTCAGTAGGTTAATGGCACGTGTCAGTTTAAGTTTTTGTTATTTTATTCAACAATAACATATATATATAAAATAATAATAATAATAATAAGACCAGGTATCAAAAGGTAGTTTTTGCGACCATGTGCTTTACTGTTTTCTGCTTTCTAGAGATTACCACTTATTGTAGGCAGTGGTGTCTCAGTGGTTAACATACTTGACTAGTAATTAGAAGGTTGCTGGTTCAAGTTGCCACTGTTGGGCCCCTGAGCAAGAGCCTTAACCCTCAAGTTGTGTTGAGTCATAATTGTAAGTCACTTTGGATAAAAGTGTCAGCTATATGTTGTTATATCCATTTGATTTAGTTAAAATGATTATGCTATAAACAAACTAAATTATTTTCAGCAGTTGGTGGAATTTGGAAGACCTAAACTTCAAAATGGCAGCAATGCCAGACTCTGGAAATGTGGAGGTGGGAAGCAGGAAGCCTGGAAGTCTGTAGGGTTTCAACAATAGATTTAGTTTTATACTGGACAATCTACCATAAATCTCTATAACATAATAAGTGACAAGAAAACCATGGTTAGTGCAGTACAGAGAGAAAAGGACATTCCTTGTATTCCTGTTCACTGGGAACATTGTACGAGTGCACGCGTGTGCGTTTGTCACAGTGAGTTTCCTCTTGTGTCAGTCTGATTAAAGTAGACGTGTATGCACTCATCTGTGATGTGCATATGTGGACATATGCCTAATTATGCATTTTGACATCATGTACAAAATAAGTTGTGCTCTCGAGAAATCTTGAGGTTACAAGAAAAATAAATAATCTCATGAAAACAACATAAAAACAACATGTGCAGGCCTAACCTGGTGTGTGTGTTGTCTGGGCTCCTCCAACTCCCTTGGACACTGTCATTGAGGGCATAGTTCACCACCCGGGCACTATACCCACACATGACCTCACCTTCATCCCTGCAACACAAACACACAGCAGTTAAGGTCAGCGCCCCAGCTCCCACCTGCTCATTAGCACACTCTGTTCACCTGTTCACAATCTCCCACGGGTGCCCAGTTGCCCACAGGTGCCCGTCTCCAGCACGTCACACTGCTGCCTGTCACGGACGTGCCTAGCTGCTTTCTGAACGATATGACTGTATTTACTCTTTCCTTCCTTACCTATAACAGCTTTCTTATTTTGTCTCAATAAAATTCTGCCTTTTTTTCTACACACTTGTGTCACGCTCCTGTGTATAAAATGTCACACACTTATTCACACCGTGTAGCTCTCTCCACCACAGTACAGACAGTATTAAAACAACACCACTGTAGTTCAAACCCCTCGTAGTACTTAGAAAATCTGAAATCCTAGATCTCACAAGAGCTATGAACAATTGCCAAATGTTATGATCAGATATATATTGCTGGTTGTTCCTCCTTGTGAATTGTAAATATATAGAGAGACAGAGAGAGAGAAAGAAAGAGAAAGAGAGAGGAATGGATTCTGACAGCAAGAATATTTACATCTTTCAACACTGGCCAATATTTCAGCTTTGATAGTCCTGCAGGGTTCCCAACTTGCAAGAAGTGAGTGTGTGTGGGTGGGTGGGTGGGTGGGTGAGTGAGTGTGTGTTTGGGTGGCTGAGTGAGTGCGTGTGGGTGTGGGTGTGCACACACATGCGCGCATGCTATACATTTGGACAAGTGTTAAGAGCTACAGATCCTTATCATTTGGGGGTTTAACACTGTGTATGTGAATATAACTCCTGAAAGAGACAAATATCAGCAGGCGTTACAAATAAATCATTAAACCCTTTTACTCACACCACATGCTTTTATGACCGCATTTGCCAGACCCCCTGTAGTCCAGAATATGTAATGCAGTACACCAACATAGCCAAAAAGGAAAAAACCTTTTTAGATGCAGCATGTAAAATACACCAGCTAGAAGAGGGAAGCCCAAGCTCTGCAATGATGGGCACGTTTTTGTTTTGCTTAGTGAGGGATCAGAAGGTTCATTGTAGCACAAGCAGTGATCATAAAATAGTTCAGCTGCTCTCAGGCGGAAAAGGACTGTGACGTTGAAGGAAAAAAAAGAACTAAATCTTTTTGCTTGGTTGATATCACTGCTTTTCTAGGGCATGCATCCGTGTTAAATAAGGATCTATTCACACGTCTCGGCCTCTGTGTGACATCCGTTGTGCACACAGCTTTATGCGAGTTCCCGTTCCGCACTGTTCACTCTTCTGCAGAGATTTACGGAGTTCTTTCAGCTGGAGGCTCTCGCGCCGCTTGCAGTTCACACGCCCGCGCGAGAGCCCTCACTCAATAGGCATTTTGCACCAGGCCGGCAGGTGCGACTCCACCGCCCTCACCCTAACAAATCATGCGCACAAAGAACGAAGGCGGACCACACACGAGGGGAGGGAAGTCCGCGCTGAAGAGGGAGAGAAATCTGCCGGTTGGTTCTTGTAAATCAGTGCATTTTCAAAAGGCTTTGCCGCCCTTGCTCGCAGCTGCACAGAGGTAACGGTTTCCTGCCGGGAAACCCCTCGAGCCTGGAGCGAACCAGTGGGCACGCATCCACGTTTCCATCCGAAGGCATTTCGGCTGACTAACAGCCCGAGCCCTAATGATACGATCAAAGACAGAGAGGTCCGACCAAGGACAAAACGCAGCGATAAACAAACAGCGCTACAAAACGGGGTTTTATCGCGCGCTGGGCATTCGTTGGTCTCGAGTCGGATGGTTTATTTCAGCAGCGTATGAACGAGACCACTGATGACGCTTTAGAACGTTTCGTGAGCGTTCGAATTTCGCGTGCACTTCCTCCCAACAATGAGGGTCCCAGCCTGTTTAGTATAGCATTGAATGACCACGTGGGGAATCACATCCAACTTTAGACTAAGCTACACTGGATAGCCTTTACCCATGTCCGGGAGGGCAGCCATTTAATCTTAGCTGTTAGGTCACGTCAATTTACACCTACATTTTAAGATCTGTCAGTGAACAACCGTCGCGTAACACAACCCTCAGAGTAACACACTAACTGTCCAGAAGGAAGAGCTGCATTCTTTCCACCATCTTCCCTTTATGTGGATACCACCCCACTTTGGGTCTCATTAGCACCTGTAAATAACTTCCTTTAAAAAGAGTTAAGTGTTGATCTGGATATGATGTTAAGGTGAACAGAGTCCAAAGCCCAGCAGACAACAAGGCACCTTCTCCCACTGAGGTATCTAGACAACAAAACTGATCAGAAAATGCCACAAATTAGAGGACTAACACAGTGCTACTTGAAAAAGTGCTAAACAAAGTTGAAGAAAGATTCTGTACAATTACTAATGGCTGAGCTGAGATTTCACAGCTCCCATGCCGCTCTGGCCTGGGATCTTTTCTTCGCACCACAAAAACTAAATGATTTAAGGCCACAGCCCCCTTCCTACAGGGCACAGGTCCGTGTTTGACAAACTGGGGTCTCGGCCTTTGGCCCCTTCGTCAGGGAGCCCTGTGAGGTCAACACATTTATCAGAGCCTGCATTTGTGAACCAAACCCAACTGAGGAGACAGCAGAGAGGCCCCGCCCCTTCCCAGTCAGGCAGCCTGGTGCCCCCTGGTGTCTCTTCCCTGCTGTGCAGGGCTGGCGTCCCACGAGGCGTGGTCTTACTTGCCCAGCCGCACCGATTGGTCCCGCAGGGTGAGCAGGAGCAGCTGGAGCTCCGCCCGCAGCAGGTTCTTGACAGCAGGGGGGTCAGGCAGAGGGAAGTGGGGGCTCATGTTCCCCCTGCCGTGCCTGGAGCGCTGTGCCTCTCGCCAGATCTGCTCCCACATCTGCACCTGCAGTGAAGTAACACACGTGTGTGGTAAATTCCTCCCCAACAAAATGAAAGAAGCACAGAGTACTGAGGGACCAGGAAAATTTTCATCACACTGCCAATCCGATGACATGGGGGAAAAATATTATATATAAGAGGGAAAATGTTGGGAGTGGTCAAACTGAAGTGGGGGTGGTTAGATGGAGGTTGGGCGTGGATAAGTAGATGTGTAAATAGATGATAAATAGATGGATAAATAGATGGATAGTCGGGTAAATAGATGGATAAGTAGATAGATAAATAGATAATAAATAGATGGCTAAATAGTTGGGTAAATCAATGATAAATAGTTGGGTAAATAGCCAATTTTATGTCTGAGGTTTTGCAGAACACAACTTTGTTTTTTACTACTGTTAGTGAGCTGTGTTCTTTGATTGACTGTGAAAAGACACCGTGTGTAATGTTCAAGCCAAACATTGTTGGTTGAGTTGCGAGAATACACTATGATTTAAAAAGGTTTTGGTTAGGATTTAAAGTTTGAAGGTGTGATATGGCGAGACAGTCAGCATATTCATGCCAAACCACAGACTTTATCTGACACAAAAGCACAGCTTCTTAATGCTCATGCATGAATGGCTTTAGGTTTAGTTTGGCTGGGCTCAGCAGTTCCAAGCACACCGTTCAAATGTAAACAGTAACACAGGCCTGCTAGTTCAGCCATGGCACAAGTCCAGGGACCATTTCTAGGTGTTTTTATAATGTCACACTGGGATAGAGTGCTTTAGAATATAAATAAAGATTTGTAACCATAGCCAGTATGTTTAATTTCTGTTTCTTTTGGTTAAATCATATGCCAAAAACCTACTAAGTAACTTAAAAGAGTTGCAGGTGAAATGTTTTTCAGAGTGCTAAGATCTTTTGAAAGATGTAAGAGGTCTACATCTAAAACTAGCTATTCAGTTGTGTGTGTGTGTGTGTGTGTGTGTGTGTGTGTGTGTGTGTCAGTTCCTAATGTAAGTTACTGCCTCCTTTACCTCAGAATAGATCTCTGTGTACATATCTACAAGCGCATTTCCAAGTACAGTCCGAATCTCAGGAAACTCGGAATCAGGTACAAATTCCTTGACTAAGTTCCACACAGACTGCTGGTCTGGAAAATCCCCATGTAGCATCTCCGACATCAAGCAGACATCCGTATCAGTGACTTGAAACCATTCTGGCCACACTGAATAAGAACATCAGGAAGAAACACAACCAGTCAAAATCATCGTTCAAAAGCTGAATTATACAGGTCACGGTACTGCTAAAAATGATCCAAAATCACTTGAGAGAGAGAAGCATGTGTAAGACCTGCCTGTGTCTACAGTTAGGTGACCTCACCACTGCAACCTCATCTGTAGCATCAGAAGTACACAAAGAGTTTCCACTGACAAGGTGGATAGTTAAAACTATTCTTGGTGCATCATAAAACGCATCATAAAACGCTTAGGTTCATTAAGTTTGTCTGTGCATTATAAAAGATGTGCTGCCTTTATCTTACCGAATATCCTCGTCGCGTCCCGTATCTAGTGTAAACAGTGCTGTTGCTAGGACGGAAGAATCGCGAGATTACCTGCTACATGCTCTAATCAAAGGAGAAAAAATGAATAAAATAATGAATCATGGCGTAAAATGAGCGGGTTTGAAAACATTTATGAAGTCATTATTAGCCAGTATAGTTTGTTACCTTGAACTGTCTTTTAAAAACTAATTTTAGTTATATATACCTATACCGGAACTAAGTTTGATTACAATCATTTAAAAAGGGTTAACTTTATCAAAGCATTCACAACATTTACATATAATTAGACTTGGTCAATAGTCAATAGCACCGACTCTGTCGTACTCTGTCGTATTCTGCCCATCAACAGTCCGGTACTCACCCGTCACGTGCGCAATGAAACGTAACACTGAGCGGCACGAGAGCCGCGCGCCTCCCCGCGGACTTGCGAGAGCGCGCAGAAAGTCTCCTACAATGCAACGGTTTAGTTTGCACGCGGAAACCTGCCGTGTTACCGTAAACGCGAACGGCCGGTGAACGTTTGTGTCGCGCTGTGGGTTTGAGGCTTAAGTGAACATGGCCGTGCTTCTCCACTGGGCCGCACGGGCTCCCGCGTGTCTGCTCTGGGTGCTGTGTCTCCGCGGATCTTTGTCCTTCTCCGCCGGACACGGGGCCACCTGTGAGGAGAACGGCTCCGTGTACTACGTGGGTGAATGGTATTTCCTGGACTCCGACCCCTGTGCTCAGTGCGAGTGCACCTCCGGAGGGTCGCTCTGCGCGAGGACGGCGTGCACGTCCCTGCCAACCGCGTGCATCCATGTGAGTCATTACCCGACCGACTGCTGCCCGAGATGCGAGAAGATCGGCTGCGAGTACCGGGGTGAAGTGTACGATCTGGGCCAGGCCTTTCAGGTACAGTGCCGAGGTTAAGATGACGATTACACTGCAGCAGATTCGCATTAAATCACTTTATTCCTGTCCAGCCATTAAACTCCGAGTCCGTGGTCAAGTCGTGGATTTAGTTTCAGGCCTTCAACGCCACCAAGTGTTCAGGGCGAAATGAGCTGTTACACCATTACTGTAGAAATGCCAGTAACCGTGTTAGTAAACTAGTCTTATTAAACTAGTAATCATGTTATTAAACTCGTGTTATTAAACTAGTAATCATGTTAGTAAACTAGTGTTATTAAACTAGTAATCGTGTTATTAAATTAGTAATCATGTTGTTAAACTAGTGTTAGTAAACTAGTGTTATTAAACTAATGTTATTAAACTAGTATTCATGTTAGTAAACTAGCGTTATTAAACTAGTAATCGTGTTATTAAACTAGTAATCATGTTGTTAAGCTAGTGTTATTAAACTAGTGTTATTAAACTAGTAATCGTGTTATTAAACTAGTCTTATTAAACTAGTGACCGTGTTAGTAAACTAGTGTTATTACACTAGTGTTATTAAACTAGTAATCATGTTAGTAAACTAGTGTTATTAAACTAGTGTTATAACACTAGTAATCGTGTTATTAAACTAGTAATCATGTTAGTAAACTAGTGTTATTAAACTAGTGTTATTAAACTAGTAATCGTGTTATTACACTAGTGTTATTAAACTAGTAATCATGTTAGTAAACTAGTGTTATTAAACTAGTGTTATAACACTAGTAATCGTGTTATTAAACTAGTAATCATGTTAGTAAACTAGTGTTATTACACTAGTGTTATTAAACTAGTAATCATGTTAGTAAACTAGTGTTATTAAACTAGTGTTATAACACTAGTAATCATGTTATTAAACTAGTAATCATGTTAGTAAACTATCATGTTGTTAAACTAGTGTTAGTAAACTAGTGTTATTGAACTAATGTTATTAAACTAGTATTCATGTTAGTAAACTAGCGTTATTAAACTAGTAATCATGTTATTAAACTAGTGTTATTAAACTAGTAATCATGCTATTAAACTAGTCTTATTAAACTAGTCTTATTAAACTAGTAATCGTGTTATTAAACTAGTAATCATGTTGTTAAACTAGTGTTAGTAAACTAGTGTTATTAAACTGTTATTAAACTAGTAATCATGTTATTAAATTAGTGTTATTAAACTTGTGTTATTAAACTAATGTTATTAAACTAGTAATCATGTTAGTAAACTAGCGTTATTAAACTAGTAATCGTGTTATTAAACTAGTAATGTTGTTAAACTAGTGTTAGTAAACTAGTGTTATTAAACTAATGTTATTAAACTAGTAATCATGTTAGTAAACTAGCGTTATTAAACTAGTAATCATGTTATTAAACTAGTAATCATGTTGTTAAACTAGTGTTATTAAACTAGTGTTATTAAACTAGTAATCATGTTATTAC
Source organism: Electrophorus electricus (assembly GCF_041902795.1). Classification (NCBI taxonomy): domain Eukaryota; kingdom Metazoa; phylum Chordata; class Actinopteri; order Gymnotiformes; family Gymnotidae; genus Electrophorus; species Electrophorus electricus. The sequence continues at coordinate 19,476,570 of NC_137516.1, forward strand.
ACTAGTGTTATTAAACTAGTAATCATGCTATTAAACTAGTGTTATTAAATTAGTAATTTGGTATTACACTAGTGTTATTAAACTAGTAATCATGTTATTAAACTAGGGATCATGTTGTTAAACTATTGTTATTAAACTACTGTTATTAGACTAATAATCGTGTTATTACACTACTGTTATTAAACTAGTAATCATGTTATTAAACAAGTCTTATTAAAGTAGTGTTATTAAACTAGCAATCATGTTATTAAACTAGTGTTATTAAACTAGTAATCATGTTATTAAACTAGTCTTATTAAACTAGTGTTAAACTAGTAATCGTGTTATTAAACTAGTAATCATGTTATTAAATTAGTGTTATTAAACTAGTGTTACTAAACTAGTAATCATGTTATTAAACTAGTGTTACTAAACTAGTAATCATGTTATTAAACTAGTGTTATTAAATTAGTAATTTGTTATTACACTAGTGTTATTAAACTAGTAATCATGTTATTAAACTAGTAATCATGTTAAACTAGTGTTATTAAACTAGTGTTATTAAACTAGTAATCATGTTATTACACTAGTGTTATTAAATTAGTAATTTGTTATTACACTAGTGTTATTAAACTAGTAATCATGTTATTAAACTAGGGATCATGTTGTTAAACTATTGTTATTAAACTACTGTTATTAGACTAATAATCGTGTTATTACACTACTGTTATTAAACTAGCAATCATGTTATTAAACTAGTGTTATTAAACTAGTAATCATGTTATTAAACTAGTCTTATTAAACTAGTGTTAAACTAGTAATCATGTTATTAAACTAGTAATCGTGTTATTAAACTAGTAATCATGTTATTAAATTAGTGTTATTAAACTAGTGTTACTAAACTAGTAATCATGTTATTAAACTAGTGTTAGTAAACTAGTAATCATGTTATTACACTAGTGTTATTAAACTAGTAATCGTGTTATTAAACTAGTAATCATGTTTTTAAACTAGTGTTATTAAACTAGTAATCATGTTAGTAAACTAGTGTTATTAAACTATTAATGGTGTTATTAAACTCGTGTTATTAAATTAATCAACTAGTAATCATGTGTGTGTGTGTTTCCCAGCCTTCAGAATGCGAGCAGTGCACCTGTGACAGCGACGGCATTGCCAGGTGTCTGGTAGCAGACTGTGCTCCACCCCCATGTGTGAACCCAGCTTATCAGAGAGGGAAGTGCTGCCCAGACTGTAAAGATGGTGAGCCAATTTGAATACGACTGAAGAGCTGCACTATCCCACTGTTTGGAGCTTAATTGCTGTGGTCACCAGTGGCCCACACAAGGCTGCCGGATGCATGGTGACTGGTGTTGTACATCCTCTGTGATATGTGGGTGATAATAACCCCATGTGAAATATCCTCACGTAATCCGCAATGCGCAACAGTGGATAAACTGCAGAGTTCATCATGTTTTCCATCTGTGATCTCCATCCCTGTCTGTGCTGTACGTTGGGTACACTCATCCTTGTCTGTGCTGTATGTTGGGTACACTCATCCCTGTCTGTGCTGTACGCTGGGTACACTCATCCCTGCCTGTGCTGTAAGATGGGTACAGTCATCCCTGCCTGTGCTGTACGCTGGGTACACTCATCCCTGCCTGTGCTGTAAGATGGGTACACTCATCCCTGCCTGTGCTGTAAGATGGGTACACTCATCCCTGCCTGTGCTGTACGCTGGGTACACTCATCCCTGCCTGTGCTGTAAGATGGGTACACTCATCCCTGCCTGTGCTGTACGCAGGGTACACTCATCCCTGCCTGTGCTGTACGCAGGGTACACTCATCCCTGCCTGTGCTGTACGCTGGGTACACTCATCCTTGCCTGTGCTGTACGCTGGGTACACTCATCCCTGCCTGTGCTGTACGCTGGGTACACTCATCCCTGCCTGTGCTGTACGCTGGGTACACTCATCCCTGCCTGTGCTGTACGCAGGGTACACTCATCCCTGCCTGTGCTGTACGCAGGGTACACTCATCCCTGCCTGTGCTGTACGCTGGGTACACTCATCCCTGCCTGTGCTGTAAGATGGGTACACTCATTCCTGCCTGTGCTGTACGCAGGGTACACTCATCCCTGCCTGTGCTGTAAGTTGGGTACACTCATCCCTGCCTGTGCTGTAAGATGGGTACACTCATCCCTGCCTGTGCTGTACGCAGGGTACACTCATCCCTGCCTGTGCTGTACGCTGGGTACACTCATCCCTGCCTGTGCTGTAAGATGGGTACACTCATCCCTGCCTGTGCTGTAAGATGGGTACACTCATTCCTGCCTGTGCTGTACGCTGGGTACACTCATTCCTGCCTGTGCTGTACGCTGGGTACACTCATCCCTGCCTGTGCTGTACGCAGGGTACACTCATCCCTGCCTGTGCTGTACGCTGGGTACACTCATCCCTGCCTGTGCTGTACGCTGGGTACACTCATCCCTGCCTGTGCTGTAAGATGGGTACACTCATCCCTGCCTGTGCTGTAAGTTGGGTACACTCATCCCTGCCTGTGCTGTAAGATGGGTACACTCATCCCTGCCTGTGCTGTAAGTTGGGTACACTCATCCCTGCCTGTGCTGTACGCTGGGTACACTCATCCCTGCCTGTGCTGTACGCTGGGTACACTCATCCCTGCCTGTGCTGTACGCAGGGTACACTCATCCCTGCCTGTGCTGTACGCAGGGTACACTCATCCCTGCCTGTGCTGTACGCAGGGTACACTCATCCCTGCCTGTGCTGTACGCTGGGTACACTCATCCCTGCCTGTGCTGTAAGATGGGTACACTCATCCCTGCCTGTGCTGTAAGATGGGTACACTCATTCCTGCCTGTGCTGTACGCTGGGTACACTCATTCCTGCCTGTGCTGTACGCTGGGTACACTCATCCCTGCCTGTGCTGTACGCAGGGTACACTCATCCCTGCCTGTGCTGTACGCTGGGTACACTCATCCCTGCCTGTGCTGTACGCTGGGTACACTCATCCCTGCCTGTGCTGTAAGATGGGTACACTCATCCCTGCCTGTGCTGTAAGTTGGGTACACTCATCCCTGCCTGTGCTGTAAGATGGGTACACTCATCCCTGCCTGTGCTGTAAGTTGGGTACACTCATCCCTGCCTGTGCTGTATGCTGGGTACACTCATCCCTGCCTGTGCTGTACGCTGGGTACACTCATCCCTGCCTGTGCTGTACGCAGGGTACACTCATCCCTGCCTGTGCTGTACGCAGGGTACACTCATCCCTGCCTGTGCTGTACGCAGGGTACACTCATCCCTGCCTGTGCTGTAAGATGGGTACACTCATCCCTGCCTGTGCTGTAAGTTGGGTACACTCATCCCTGCCTGTGCTGTACGCAGGGTACACTCATCCCTGCCTGTGCTGTAAGTTGGGTACACTCATTCCTGCCTGTGCTGTACGCTGGGTACACTCATCCCTGCCTGTGCTGTACGCAGGGTACACTCATCCCTGCCTGTGCTGTACGCTGGGTACACTCATCCCTGCCTGTGCTGTACGCTGGGTACACTCATCCCTGCCTGTGCTGTACGCAGGGTACACTCATCCCTGCCTGTGCTGTAAGATGGGTACACTCATCCCTGCCTGTGCTGTACGCTGGGTACACTCATCCCTGCCTGTGCTGTACGCTGGGTACACTCATCCCTGCCTGTGCTGTACGCAGGGTACACTCATCCCTGCCTGTGCTGTACGCAGGGTACACTCATCCCTGCCTGTGCTGTACGCTGGGTACACTCATCCCTGCCTGTGCTGTACGCAGGGTACACTCATCCCTGCCTGTGCTGTACGCTGGGTACACTCATCCCTGCCTGTGCTGTACGCTGGGTACACTCATCCCTGCCTGTGCTGTACGCAGGGTACACTCATCCCTGCCTGTGCTGTACGCTGGGTACACTCATCCCTGCCTGTGCTGTACGCTGGGTACACTCATCCCTGCCTGTGCTGTACGCTGGGTACACTCATCCCTGCCTGTGCTGTACGCTGGGGATGCTTCCCAGACATAATCATAGTATTTACCCAAACAAAGGCAAAGGAAGGCATCTCTGGAGCGCTAAACCTGCACATGCATATGCCCTCATTACTTGACGTGGGAAAATCAATTTTTAAAATGATTATACCCAAGGCATTTAATCTATTGGTTAAAGAAAACAGACAAGTAATTTAGCAGATAGTCACTTGATACAAGACATCATTTTGATGATGTATGTGTGGCAGAGCGTGGATGATACAAGTGAAAGAAGGTTTAATACTTACATATAAGATAAAACACTTTGGCCTGTGGGTTTATTATTTAGCATGTATGTCAGAATGGTTCGTTGAAGCAACCACTGTGAATAAAAATGGGTAAAGAGGTAAGGGGGATCGCTCAGTGATCTATTAAATGCTTATTGATCTATTAATCGCTCAGTGATCTATTAATCGCTCAGTGATCTAGTAAATGCTCACTGATCTGTTAATCTCTCAGTGATCTATTAATCGCTCAGTGATCTATTAAACACTCACTGATCTGTTAATCTCTCAGGGATCTATTGATCGCTCAGTTATCTATTAAATGCTCATTGATCTATTAATCTCTCAGTGATCTATTAGTCACTCAGTGATATATTAATTGCTCAGTGGTCTGTTAATCTCTGATCTATTAATCACTCAGTTATCTATTACATGATCACTGATCTGTTAATCTCAGTGATCTAGTAATCTCTCAGAGACCTATTAATCGCTCAGTGATCTATTAAGCGCTCACTGATCTATTAATCGCTCAGTGATCTATTAAACGCTCACCGATCTGTTAATCTCTCAGTGATTTATTAATCGCTCACTGATCTATTAAACGCTTACTGATCTGTTAATCTCTCAGGGATCTATTAATCGCTCAGTGATCTATTAAGCGCTCACTGATCTATTAATCTCTCAGTGATCTATTAATCGCTCAGTGATCTATTAAACGCTTACTGATCTGTTAATCTCTCGGGGATCTATTAATCGCTCAGTGATCTATTAAGTGCTCACTGATCTATTAATCTCAGTGATTTATTAATCGCTCAGTGATCTATTAAACGCTCACTGATCTGTTAATCTCGCAGTGATCTATTAATCACTCAGTGATCTATTAAACACTCACTGATCTGTTAATCTCTCAGGGATCTATTGATCGCTCAGTGATCTATTAAATGCTCATTGATCTATTAATCTCTCAGTGATCTAGTAGTCGCTCAGTAATCTATTAATTGCTCAGTGGTCTGTTAATCTCTGATCTATTAATCGCTCAGTGATCTATTACATGATCACTGATCTTTTAATCTCTCAGTGATCTAGTAATCGCGCAGTGATCTATTAAATGCTCACTGATCTGTTAATCTCAGTGATCTAGTAATCTCTCAGAGACCTATTAATCGCTCAGTGATCTATTAAACGCTCACTGATCTGTTAATCTCTCAGTGATTTATTAATCGCTCACTGATCTATTAAACGCTTACTGATCTGTTAATCTCTCAGGGATCTATTAATCGCGCAGTGATCTATTAAATGCTCACTGATCTGTTAATATCAGTGATCTAGTAATCTCTCAGAGACCTATTAATCGCTCAGTGATCTATTAAACGCTCACCGATCTGTTAATCTCTCAGGGATCTATTAATCGCTCAGTGATCTATTAAACGCTCACTGATCTGTTAATCTCTCAGTGATTTATTAATCGCTCACTGATCTATTAAACGCTTACTGATCTGTTAATCTCTCAGGGATCTATTAATCGCTCACTGATCTATTAAGCGCTCACTGATCTATTAATCTCAGTGATTTATTAATCGCTCACTGATCTATTAAGCGCTCACTGATCTATTAATCTCAGTGATTTATTAATCCCTCACTGATCTATTAAACGCTCACTGATCTGTTAATCTCTCAGTGACTTATTAATCGATCAGTGATCTATTAAGTGCTCACTGATCTATTAATCTCAGTGATCTATTAAACGCTCACTGATCTGTTAATCTCTCAGTGATCTATTAATCTCAGTGATCTATCAAATGCTCAGTAATCTGTTAATCTCAATGCTCTATTAATCACTCAGTGATCTATTAAACGCTCACTGATCTATTAATCGCTCAGTGATCTATTAATAGCTCAGTGATCTATTAATCGCTCAGTGATCTATTAAACGCTCACTGATCTGTTAATCTCGCAGTGATCTATTAATTGCTCAGTGATCTATTAAACGCTCACTGATCTGTTAATCTCTCAGTGATCTATTAATCGCTCAGTGATCTATTAATCGCTCAGTGATCTATTAAACGCTCACTGATATGTTAATCTCTCAGCGATCTATTAATTGCTCTGTGATCTATTAAATGCTCACTGATCTATTAAACTCAGTAATCTATGAATCTCTCAGTGATCTACTAAATTCTCAGCGATCTATTAAACACTTAGTGATAAGCATTGTACTTTTTGCAATGGAACAGATCATACATTAATATATGACGACAACCCTCCAGCTAGCCTGGGTGCTAGCAGAACACAGCTAGCTAACACAGCTTTGCCTTTGTGTGGCCCTTCAGGTCCTAACTGCTATGTGGATGGCACTAGGACCCAGGTGATCCCGGGCGGAGAGACGGTGTGGGTGGACTCCTGCACCAAGTGCCGCTGTCATGACGGGCAGGACGCGGGTTACTGGGAGGGGAATCGCCTGGCCACCTGCACCAGAGTCCAGAACTGCACAGCTGGCAAAGGACTCAACTGACTCAACATATGTGTGCGTGTATATATAGCGCTTATAGCTTTAGCAGACATGAGGTGTATTCTTATATAAGAGGTTAAATGACTCTGAATATTACTTTGGCCTTGTTAGTCCTAATTAAGCTCCAGTGTGTAGACTAGGTGCTGGCGGTCTTAGGTGTCGATTAATAAATTAGGAGCTGTGTGTCCGTCTACTGGAGCAGCACCTGGACATTACACTGTCATTGCAAGGAGTCTCTCTCCTGCTATTGCATATTTTGACTCTTTGGGGGAGAAAAGGTTACGCTCATTTCTTTTCATTATGTGTCACTGTCATTGACACAAACGTATGCACAGAGCTACTAATAGTTTGTGCACTACAATGTCTGTAATTTCCCTTCTAACCCCTAACCCTAACCTAAACGCTAACCCCTAACCCTAACCCTAACCCTAACCCCTAACCCTAACCTAAACGCTAACCCCTAACCCCTAAACGCTAACCCCTAACCCCTAACCCTAACCTAAACGCTAACCCCTAACCCCTAACCCTAACCTAAACGCTAACCCCTAACCTAAATGCTAACCCCTAACCCCTAAACGCTAACCCCTAACCCCTAACCCTAACCTAAACACTAACCCCTAACCCCTAACCCTAACCTAAACGCTAACCCCTAACCCTAACCTAAACGCTAACCCCTAACCCTAAACGCTAACCCCTAACCCTAACCTAAACGCTAAACTAAACACTAACCCCTAACGCCTAACCCTAACCTAAACGCTAACCCCTAACCCCTAACCTATTTTGTTGATGATGTTTGTTGGTTTTCTATTTTGCCTGCTTATCAGTCCACTTCTTGTGGTGGTACAAAACATAAAGATCATTAACAACACTTAAAAAAGTAAAAGTATTTGTAAATGCATCATTATTCTTAATAACTGCACATTTAAGAAGTCACAGCAGGAAATCACTCACGATTCAGCAGACAAAAAATCTCCTTCCTTACGGTCAATACTTAACCAACTTCGATGGAATTTATTTTTCATTTAAGATTAAAATTCTGAATAGAATTCAAAACACATAAAATATTTAGGAACTACTTAATACAGTTTAAAGTATATATAACAGTTAAAAACCTGGTTTTGCAAACATGGTCATGCTTTTGGCAGGACATGAAGGTGCAGAGGTCTGCAGTAACAGTGTGTGTGTGTGTGTGTGTGTGTGTGTGTGTGTGTGTGTGTGTGCGCACGCGTCTGTGTGTGTGCTGTAACAGTGCTGTGTGTGTGTGTGTGCATGTGTGTGCTGTAACAGTGGTGTGTCTACTGTAACTGTAGTGTCTGCTGTAATAGTGGTGTACTGCTATATGTGCTTTTCCATCTTAATATCTGTATTGTTTGGAAGGATGTATAGTGCATGATTTTTTCAAAACATTTTTGTATTTGCAATGTAAATAAGCATTATTCTGAAAACTACTGTACGCATTATAGCCTTAAATACTGAGACAGGTACACAAACATAAATAAACAGGATTTGGTAAATGTGGTGTTTTCTATAGACTACATGAATACTATATTTTTAACTGAGTGAGCATGTCCACTAACAAAACGACTTCTGGAGAAGATACAGTAACCCACCAATGTTACAGTGTAACTAAACCAGTTTTAGCAGAGTAAAATACTGAGAAACAATGTTTAATAATGCAGTGGTACTATGTTGTATGTAATGCATTGTATGTAATGTATGCCCAGACACTGTTCCTCATTACAGAGTACCAAAGCTTTGTTACATATTAATATATTACACAGTATATATAATTAATGGTATAGTTGTGCTGTGAGAGTAGTGTTGTTCTCCTGTAACTCACCTAGTAGGGCAGGTAATGCCAAGGTCATGATTTCCCAGGTGTCATGTGAGTCAACACTCTTGACAATAGCGGATTCACATGAGGGTTTATTAGTTACCCAGAGCAGGAGCACAGAGCATTAACCACAAAGCCAGAAACTCTTAACTCAGGGGCAGCTTGCAGCCTATCCAGTCCTGGGTAGACACAGGAAGGTGGAGTCTGAGAGGTACAGGAGCGTCAGGAGGTAGCAACAGTTTAGAAACAACAGAGAAAATAAACAGACACTGAAAATGCTTGGTATACATCACAAGAATGTAAATAGTGCATTGGGGCAGGGGACGGGCGGTATAAGAGGAGAGAGCAGTGTAAGAGGAGAGAGCAGTGTAAGGGGAGAGCAGTGTAAGAGGAGAGAGCAGTATAAGGAGAGAGCAGTAAAAGGGGAGAGCAGAAAAAGGAGAGCAGTAAAAGGGGAGAGCAGTATAAGAGGAGAGCAGTGTAAGAGGGGAGAGCAGTGTAAGGAGAGAGCAGTGTAAGAGGGGAGAGCAGTGTAAGGAGAGAGCAGTGTAAGGGGAGAGCAGTGTAAGGAGAGCAGTGTAAGAGGGGAGAGCAGTGTAAGGAGAGAGCAGTGTAAGGTGAGAGCAGTAAAAGGGGAGAGCAGTAAAAGGGGAGAGCAGTGTAAGAGGAGAGCAGTATAAGAGGAGAGAGCAGTGTAAGAGGGGAGAGCAGTGTAAGGAGAGAGCAGTGTAAGAGGGGAGAGCAGTGTAAGAGGAGAGAGCAGTGTAAGAGGGGAGAGCAGTGTAAGGTGAGAGCAGTAAAAGGGGAGAGCAGTAAAAGGGGAGAGCAGTGTAAGAGGAGAGCAGTATAAGAGGAGAGAGAGCAGTGTAAGAGGGGAGAGCAGTGTAAGGAGAGAGCAGTGTAAGAGGGGAGAGCAGTGTAAGGAGAGAGCAGTGTAAGGTGGGAGCAGTAAAAGGGGAGAGCAGTAAAAGGGGAGAGCAGTGTAAGAGGAGAGAGCAGTATAAGAGGAGAGAGCAGTATAAGAGGAGAGAGCAGTGTAAGGAGAGAGCAGTATAAGAGGAGAGCAGTGTATATATATATATATATATAAAGAGTCCAGGTGAGTAACTGCAGTGTACTGTAGTAAGCAATGTAGACATATTCAAAATGTAGTAAAGTACACAGAGTTTCCAGAGAAACAGAATTTTTCAGACAGATGTCCTTTATCAGCTGTGCAAGCAAAGAAGCCCTATCTTTATATTATATATGTGAAACTGCGTAATTCAGAATACTCCAACTCAGGCTTTGATAAGCTCCATAGATATAATGGCTCTTGACAGCTTGTCACCTTTAACAACTACCCTAAAGTGTTATAGTGTCATAACCACGACAGACACAGTCACGGTAGTCTCTGCCTCACACATATTTATAAACTCACATTCTCGCTCTCTCTCTCTTACACACACACACACACACACACAGTGATGAAGGGGAGTAAAGACAACTCTTTAGCATCAGTTTTATTGATTGTATACAAAAAGTATGTTTGATATGACATAATGCATTCTATATATAAGATATAACATTTTTGACATTCAATGTACAAAAAACCCCAGATCAATCCAGTAAGTCTTTAAAAACACGAAGACCAGAGGTGGTCAGTAGTAGCTTCAAGAGTTTCTCACGTGTGTCGTTGTGTGCCAGACAACGGTCTCCCCCCGTCCCTGCCCAATGGTCTTTCCCTGTCCCTGCCCAACGGTCTCTCCCTGTCCCTGCCCAACGGTCTCTCACTGTCCCTGCCCAACGGTCTCTCCCTGTCCCTGCCCTATGGCCTTTCCCTGTTCCTACCCAACGGTCTCTCCCTGTCCCTGCCCAACGGTCTCTCACTGTCCCTGCCCAACGGTCTCTCCCTGTCCCTGCCCAACGGTCTCTCACTGTCCCTGCCCAACGGTCTCTCCCTGTCCCTGCCCAACGGTCTCTCACTGTCCCTGCCCAACGGTCTCTCCCTGTCCCTGCCCTATGGCCTTTCCCTGTTCCTACCCAACGGTCTCTCCCTGTCCCTGCCCAACGGTCTCTCACTGTCCCTGCCCAACGGTCTCTCACTGTCCCTGCCCAACGGTCTCTCCCTGTCCCTGCCCTATGGCCTTTCCCTGTTCCTACCCAACGGTCTCTCCCTGTCCCTGCCCTATGGCCTTTCCCTGTTCCTACCCAATGGTCTCTCCCTGTCCCTGCCCTATGGCCTTTCCCTGTTCCTACCCAACGGTCTCTCCCTGTCCCTGCCCAACAGTCTCTCTCTGTCCCTGCCCAACGGTCTTTCCCTGTCCTTGCCCTATGGCCTTTCCCTGTTCCTACCCAACGGTCTCTCCCTGTTCCTACCCAACGGTCTCTCCCTGTCCCTGCCCTATGGCCTTTCCTTGTCCCTGCCCTACGGTCTCTCCCTGTCCATACCCAACGGTCTCTCCCTGTCCCTGCCCAACGGTCTCTCCCTGTCCCTGCCCTACGGTCTTTCCCTGTCCCTGCCCTCGTCCCTTACCTCCACCCACATCCACTCACACTGACAGATGAGCCCTCAAGAGAATACAGGGCCTGGGGTGGAGACGGAAATTTTACAGTGGGAGAGGTCAGCGGTCAGATAGTAGGAGGAGTCAAAGAGGTCTTGCTGTCCCCCGCCCCCCAAAAAAAACATTATGAATGTGCCTCGGCTTAGAGTGTGCTGAGGAGCCTAACATAAGTGAAGATTATATGATTAGTGATCAGTGGTCCATCCATCCTCACATGATGAGCAAGTTGTGAACCAGGACTGCTGATGTCTATGGGGGGTGGAGCCAAAGACAGCAAAGCCAATGGGAGGTAAGGGGAGGGGAGGGTGCTTGGAGGGCCATCCTCGATTCCCTCCAGAATTTACCGCGTGGTTCAGTATAAAACCCTCTTTAATTCTGGAGATGTGTGGCCCCATGTCTGCACTGTAGGCTCAGTGGAATTGATGCTCCATTACAGAAGCTGCCCACTGTCAGACACGTACGCGTGGCGCTCAAACACACAGGTGAGAAACCATGAACTCGAGGAGACACTCGCCAACTGTCCCACCCCTCACTGCAGTGCAGACTCCCTGCAGGAGAAGACACATTTCACGTCCCATAAAACACAAAAAAAACATACAGCTGTCAGAAGAAACAATTATTTAAAAAAGGTGCCATGATGTGCAGGCCATTCTAGCTCCCGTTCCAACGGAGCCAAGCGGGAAAGATAGCTGCTTTCCTGTTTAACGGGGGACTGACTGAGGACTAACACCTGGCAGCTAAGGATAAGCGTCCCGGACACTACACAGGCTCCAAGTCTCCACTATAGTTGGCGATTGTAGTTTTCAGTGTTTATATAATGGAACGTGTCACAGAACTCAGGCCTGTCTCTTAAACTGCTACCAAACCGCTGCCAGACTTGCTATTATTACAATGTTATTTTGTGTTGTATGCTCACTGTACTATGTCTGATGCACTATATTGCACTACACAGTAGTTTATCGTATGCAAACTGCCACAATTTGTATGTCTACTACCTTTGCACCACTGGAGACTAGCAAGAGAAGCTTGTCATTGTACTGTAGATTTGTACTATATAATGGTCAACTGAAATCACCAGATTGAATATAAGAGTGTGACAGTATGTTCACAGAGCTTGTTGTATATAAAAAGTCTATTCTAATAGAAAGATAGAAGCTTTTGAACCATAATGTATCTTTAAGGCCATTTTAGAAATAAAAGAGAACATTTCTGGAAAGCTGGGAAATTTTCATGGTAACTGATTTCAGGTTTGTTCACATATCCCCCAGTGGAGAAGGCCTAGTACAGCAGACACAGAGAGGTCTGCTGGCGGCTCAAAGACGAGGTCAAAGGTCACGGCTAAGAGGGGGGGTAAGAAATGTCACTCCTTTGAAAGGCTTTTCTAAAATGGGGGTCAGGATAGGAGGGGTGATCTCTGCAAAGCTGAGCTCACCGACTGGTATGAAGGAGATATCAACACAGGGAAAGCAGGATGGAGACTCTAACTGCCATTCCTAGGACTGCTTTTTCCGTCAGGAAACAATTCAAGGCATCATCATGGTGTTTGCAAGCACTAACAGAAAAACATGAAGAACAATGAATAATGGAACCAAAAAACACAGCAGGATCGCAAAATGACACTAAAAGCACCAACATACATCAGCTCTGTCCGCTGCTCAGGAGTGTTTAGGCGTCTGACTCTGAAAGGAGCACAGCCTCACACACATACAGGAGGTTAGCCAACTAATATCAGCCAATAACCGTTAGACCTCCTTACACTGAACAGCACTGGCAGTACCTGACCAAACATCTCAGTTGTGTCTGTAAAGAATGATAGCATCAAACCATGATTTTTGAGGCAGAGGTGAACAAACAAGTAAAACAATAAAAAAAATTTTGAAAAGGAGTCTTTTTTCATTTTTCTAAGTAAGAGAAATAGCCGTTGGGAACTTCCCTTACATTTTCATGTCTCAGAGTGGGTTACAAGCATCCGTTTCCCCTGATGTCTCTAGACAAGAGAGAGTGTCCGTGTGCGAGTGCTCCTGAAGTGGGACCAGCAGCAGGGTGTGTGGTGTCTGGACCTCATCCAGGAGCTGCCTTCCCAAATCACCACATCCCCATTCCAACTGCCAAACCCCCAGACACCGCTCACTACCATGAGTGCTTTGTTCATGGAAGTGTGTGAAATTCCCTGGCTGAAGTCCCAGAGCAGGAAAAATAGAAATGATACAAAATAAGAAAAGGCCAGGAATCAAGAAACAGAGAGGGAGGGAATTGGTCCATGGGGACAAGCATCGGTTATAGCGACTTCATCAGATCCAGCTTGAGAAATATGAGGAGAAAAGGAGGCAGGTACAAGCATTTTCATTTAGTGATGTGCAGTGTGTTCATTCTGATTTACATCATGAGAACAGGGCATTCCTTTTCTTCGACTTCAGCCTTGCTGTTCTTAAAAGGGGCAGTCCTCCTGTTAGTGCCCTCCGGTTCGGAGCAGGACGTCGGTCAGAGGTGAGAAACGGCCATATTGCTACGGTTAGCAGCACTGAGGGGAAAACGTCAGACATATGGACAGTCGAGTCTGTATTCAAGGAATTTGAGTTTTGTGATGAAAGATCCGTATTAGGCGCTGGAGGGCCTGGTGTATTCCTGAGAAGTAACCTGTTCAGCATGTCAATGGTTCAGTTAGAGGCAGAAAGCCCTGTGTGTGTGTGTGTGTGTGTGTGTGTGTGTGTGTGTGTGTGTGCGTGTGCTCAGCCCGAGAGACCTAGCCATGGTCTACCCTCTGTTGGGTCTAGGAGGGGGTTTGCCAATCTCCACGGAGATGTTGGTGTAGAGAGGGTACTTTTTCACGGAGACCAGGCGATACGTCAGGGAGCTGATACCGTCCTTCCTCATCGTGTTCTTTGTGTTTTGGATTTTGTTGAACCTGCAGGAAGAGAACAAGAGAAGGAAATGTTACATATTTTTAAACCCAGCAGGGATCCACAGGAACAACTGAGCTCCTTCTCCACAGACCCACTGGGAAAGCCAAAGGCCTCTGGGGACTGATGGAAATTACCATGAACCAGAAGCAGGGACACTTGTTATTAGCACTGCTCTGATAAAGTTCATTCATGTTGAATGCATAATGAGGACATGAGACTTCATGCGCTGTCATTTTCTTGTTGTACCATCAACAGCCAGCAGATGGCGGAACCTCCAAACCAAAACCAAACCAGCGAGCATAGAAGCAAACACTCCAAAATACTCCCATTATTCTGTTTGTCTGACTGCACTGTTGAATCCAGGCACTTGAAATGATTTCCTCTTCCAAAAAGCAGCTTGTTCAAGAGGTCCCTTATTAACATGGACATGAAATACACAGGATCCCTCTAATGTTCTCCGGCGATGATCATGAGGAATAAGAGAAATCTCACATCACCACACAAAGTACAAATGAAATAAGCTTTACGCCTAGAGCTTCGTAAGACAAACAGAATAAGAACTTAAAGTGAATGCGGAGTGGGTTCAGAATTGGGTAATATATAGATATTAAGATCCATCATCCTACAACCATAAATGATGTTGTTTAGCTTACATTCCTCATCAGTAAGAACTGCACTAATAAAAATATTCAAAGATAAATGACCATCAAATATACTTGGTGCTTCTGACATGTGTAAGATTTGTGTCAGTCCTTAATACTAAAAGTTCAAACCAAACACCACTTTAGCGAATCACCTTTTTCAGAATTGTTTGTAAACTGTTTTATGTATGTATGTTAATTTTGTCTATTATCAAACTGGCAAAGTCGCCAGCAAAAACACTGGACAGAAGCAAGTTGACTGCTGTACATGAAGAGCAGGGAAGGTCGTAGAGTAGAGCGCTGTGGAACTCCGGACGTGAGCTCTGGGTGTCCAACCCACGTCCTAACACTAAAGCTGATATGAGCTTAATCGTGGAGTGCAAATAAACATTTATAGGTTTAAAGGGTTACAGATTTTGGTTTCTGTACTGTGCTATGGTCTTGCTTTCCTAGCTCAAGCAGGACAACAACAGTTTTCCTTATGAAATGTTTGACATATATTAGATGTAAAAAATAGAGGACAGTGGATAGCATAATTTATAATATACTTAAGAAATACTTCTTCATTGCAGCTCATTTAATGTTTCCAATTGGAGTTAAAATAATGGTAACTGGTATTATTTTAGCCAATTTCTAAAGGGAAGTTTCCTCCAGCCTACCAGAGAGTACAATAAAAACATGCTTCTGTTTTTGAGCAGTGTGACAGGCAGACAAGGTCGAGACACAGAAAGTAACCCGGGACATGCAGACCACCAGTAGTCCTTAGACCCCACATACGTCTAGACCTTAGACCCCACATACATCTAAGACCCAACTTCCCCATAGTACCTATTGGCTGTTGCACCTTTAACCCTTCACCTGCTAGGTGGGAGCCCTAATTTCACCTATAGCCAATGCTCCCAGTGTTATAAAAAAGACATATTCTTGAAGATTTCCTCAGACAACCGAGACTCCTCCTGTAGAAACAGCCCACTAAAGGCAGCACCATTATCAGAGTCCTCCCCAACCCTGCGTGATCTCTACCTGGATATCAGTTTCTATATCATGGGTGAGTCACAAAAGCCCATTACAACAGGTTGAGTGACATTAGTGTGCACGAGAACACTCCTATTGGGCCAGCGTGGTGTGAGGTAGTGCTAACTAATCAGCGCATGGCTGATGAATAGCACACTGCCTTCCACTGACAACCTGCTGAGGCTCATTACTGAGTGACCAAACAAAGAAGACCAAGGCAGTGACAGAGATAAACATTCATCAGCAGGAAAACACAAGTCACGCTCACAGAATGCAGACACCAGTCCTTCCTTCCTCTCTCTAAAGGACAAAGCACCAGTGTGCAGTAGCACAGAGAACAATTGATGTTTACTTAAAAGACATTTTATGAGGGGTTGGTGTGGTGTTCATTTGCTCTGTGCAAACTCATTCACGCTGAAGGGAGCAATGTTAGAGCACTATTAAACTGAGTTTAGATACTGTACTTGCTTGTGTTGTATTGAGGTAAATGTATTCTTGAAAAAAACAGCCCAGAATGAGTTCACAATTACGATATGACAATGCAGAGCAGCTAAGACTCTTAAAACCCTAAACAAACAGCAAGTCTCACACACACACACACACACACACACACACACAAACACACACACACACACACACACAGAGCTAAACTTAGAAAGCCAGAAATACAATAACAATAAAAACACTAGCTACTCAGACAGCATCTGGAGGCTCTTCAATCTTCTTAAATTGAGAACCCTTTTATCCAGGACTAAACCTCTTATCATGCAAAATAAGACATCTTGAAATAATCCCCAAGTGTGCCAATGAAGGCCATAGATTGCAAAATCAAGGGTAGCTGGAATCATCTTGTGCTCTCGCTCTCTCTCTCTCCCTCTCTCTCTCTCTCTCTCTCTCTCTCTCTCTCTCTCTCTCTCTCTCTCTCTCTCTCTCCCCTCTTTAAGATGCTAATGGTCATATATGAATGGGATTTTTTCACTAAAACAGCCTTTATCTAGTCTAGGCTAAAAAGGGGGGGGGCGAAGAGAGAGTGAGAGAGAGAGAGAGGGAGAGAGAGAGAGAGAGAGAGAGAGAGAGAGAGAGAGAGAGGAAAAGAGTGAGAAAGAGAGAGAGAGAGAGAGAGAGAGACGGAGAGAGAGAGGGAGAGAGAGGGGGAGAGAGAGAGAGAGAGAGAGGGAGAGAGAGAGAGAGAGAGAGAGAGAGAGAGGGAGAGATCCGTCACAGTCTGACACTGTGGCTGTAATGGAGCCCTCTGGTAGCTGCTACACTGTATCTTCATCTGTGTCATATGTGTGGCTAGTTTATCTCCCAACCAGAGTCTGCTTGACAGTCTGCACTTAGCACTTCAGGAACAGGAATCGAGACATGACATACAACCCTAAAGCTAGTTCACCTCACACTAGAAGCAGAAGTCGTATGAGCTACAGGAAGTGTTCTTAAGGTCACACTGAGCTAAGGTGAAAACAACAGAAACTATGGACAAGCTTTATGTAGTGAAGCACCAACATCTTAAACACTTACAGAATAAGCTCTGATAAGATTTGTTTGACAAAAAAAAATCATAGCCTAGATCCTGTCAGTTAACTGCAGTACTGTGGCACATTTGCTCGGGTCAGCTGATACCCAGCTGGACTTAAAACACGCAGAACCTAAAAAACAACTCAAAAAAGTAAAAGCCAACAGAACAGTCAACACAAGGTGAGACTGAATTTGATCACCCACTTATTTGCATGTGAACCTCAGAACTGGAAAGCACTTTACATGACAACCTAACAATCTATACAGTTATGCAAAGTGGAAGCATAATGAAAATTACAATTATACTCTGTGATGAGCCATTACCACTGACCATTACCTTTGATGAGCAGTATTAAAGTGGTCAGGGCTGCTCATGTGTAAGGTGGCACTGGGCTGTTAGTGCTTAATAACCTCTGGCAGGCAGAGCACGTTAGACTTGACTTGGGAAAATGGAAGTAGTTACATTTTTGCCTGTAGAAAGGTGTTACCAGAGGGCTGCATGTGCAGTATCTGTGAGCAAGGCACCTGCTCCGTGCTCATACTGTTCTCCAAAGACCTCCTCAAACTAGTCTCCAAAGACCGGCTCAAACTGGTCTCCAAAGACTGGCTGCGCTGGACTTGTAAGCTACATGTAAGGGATTTTTATGCAGTGCGACATAGCCCTGATAAAGCAGCTGCCTGCATGGCAGGTCCCCTGGGTTGCTGCTGCCTGGAGTTCATTAGTGTCAGCGCAGACGCCTGGTGCAGTCCCATACTCCACCCGAAGAAAGTTTAGCATGTAGCATGTCGCATGTGGCTAGCAGAGTGAGTATTCATTATTTCCACTATCTGGAGGGAGAGAGACAGAGAGACAAGAATGAGAAGACAAAGATTGGAAAAGAAAGAGAAAAAGAGAGAAAGAAAGAAATGAGAGTATGAGGCAGACAGGTGGAACAGACAGGTAGACTCAGCAGAAAGAGAGACAGAGAGAGAGAGCACTCAACCAGATCTAATCTCAGCAGTGAGTGACTGTGAGAGACCACTGCCAGAGAAGAGACCGTTCCCAGCATTTAATGGCCACTGCACACTTTGGCCTCGCTATCTCACCCAGAGACCCGTCTACCTAGGAGAATCTTCAACTGCCCTTGTCAGCAGCTGGGCTTTGGGTTGCGATTTGTGGCTCGTGAACAATCCATCAACAACACAACATAGCAGAAAGGGAGCTGTCCATCGTGTTTTTAAAAAAGAGATTCACCAGTACTTACTGATAGACACACAGCTGACGTGAAGACACCAACACACCACTCACACAGCTGACATGAGGACACCAACACACCACTCGCACAGCGGCCCTTTAATAAGCAGAAATACAACTCCCTTGTGCTTTTATATAATTTCTGCCAGTTTGATGCCTCTGTGTGTGTGTGTGTGTGTGTGTGTGTGAGTCTGTGGGGCGGAGGAGACAGCGTCCTATGAGGCTCATGCAGTCAGCCACCTCATCTTTTCCAACAACCCGACTTGCCTGTGTAGTCATCAGTGACTTCACACAGTCTCAGACTGAACTGGGAGTGTTCAATAATCCTGTCTGGATCACAGCAGATTCTGTTCTATCAAATTCCCCGCCAGGGCCAGCAATATGGCAAAACTTTGTTTTCAGTCACATGACTCTAAGTACAGGGCTCTCTCTGGAGGTGGAATCTCAGGATCATGGCACGCTCGCAGTGCTCACCTGGCGCGATGGAAGCTGAAGAGCCACACATGCCACTCACTTCAGCCCAGAAATGCCTCGCCACCTGCCAGAACTCACATGCCAGAGTTCAGATGTGCTACCTGCCAGCGTTCAGGTGTGCCACTAGCCAGCGTTCAGGTGTGCCACATGCCAGCGTTCAGGTGTCCAAATATCTGAGAAATGCATTTTGTAAATGAAGCACTTTAGTATGTCAGTTAGGCGTATCAAAAGCTGTGGGAAGGAATGTAGCATCTCTACAAAGAAGTACAAAGGGAGGAGTCCATGCTGGATAGAGGGCATGGCTACTGTCAGGGGTGGGGCTAACAGCATGGTGGGGAGGGGCTCACCTCTGGGGATTGGGCTCATTGTGCTTGTCTCTCTCATGCTTGATCATCCGGTAGCGGCCAATCCTGACATCAGGCCGGGACACTTTCATCCCGTTCAGGGTAATCCTTTACAAGAGAGGAAGAAGAGAGAGAGGGAGGGAGAGAGAGAGGGAGGGATAAAAAGAGAGAGCGGGAGAGGGAGAAAGAATGAGACAGAAAGAAAAAAAAAAGAAATTACAGAGATTACAGAGATTACACTGTCACTGAGAGAATGAGACGGTCCGACACCTACACTAGCTAATCTGAGTATCAAATTACATGCTCTAATTCGGGATGTTTATTTTCTCCTGTGTTATACCAAGTATGATGGTATCACAGTAAACAGAACCAAGGACCCTAGTGACTGAGGGCCTTTAGTTCATGACCTTGAGCCACGACTCTGCAGTTCTCTGGCTAGACACGGAGAAATCTTTCATTAAGGAACTACATCTTCACCCTCCTGATCCTCTTCACGACTCTGCGATGCTACATACAGTTTTGGAGGAACTTCTTTAAGATAGAAATAACAAGCACTGGGTTTTTTGGCCTGGACTTCAGAAGCATCATAAGACTGAATTAGTGCAGGCTGTCAGGGGCCCAGTGGAGGTGCTTTTCTCTGGGTATCACTGCATTTAACTACAGCTTTTGAGACTATTGGCCATGAAGGAAGATTAATCTGGGTAAGGACACATGTCTGCACAGACCATATTCTCAAACTAGTTCATTGAAGGATGTCATATGGTGTTAAGAGTTACAGAGAGTGCAAAAATGACCTCAATTACTTCCACAGGGAGGAACTGCAAAATCACAAAACTGCTTTTAAAACTAACGAAGCTCTAAGCAGTGAAACATTCACCAGCAGCACACGATAAAGAACTAAACGCCTACATGACATCCATCTGGGATTACTCTCACCTGGTCTTATCCGCTTACAATGCACAGGAGTGAATGTTATGTTAATCGATTGATCAGAGTCAAAACTCTGAAAATTCTGTTTGGCTGAGAGAATGTGTGTCAGAGGACAGAGGCAAACAAACCAGACAGAAGCCTTTGGCATTGGACTCAAGGAGTGGATACTCTGTGTGTCATAGGAAACATGGCACTCACAGAGTACAAAAGTACAAAATAAAAAACAGACAGACAGAAAGAAAAAGAGAAAGATATTTGAGGGAGGAGGAGAGCGAGAGAAAGAGCGAGAAAGAGAGGGGTGAGAGCACTTTCTCTTGCAATGTTTAAAATTCAGATTTGTCAGATTTTCACAGTATGTACACACACACTCACATACACAGGCATAAACACATATATGCGCATGCTCACACATACACACACTTGCATAAACCACATTTGCATAAACACACACATACACGCACACAAAGGCATGCAAATTTATACACATACACAAATTGGTTTGCAAATTTCTGCTCCGTCCAAAGAATATGCAAAACACATGTCCATTCAAAAACCACCTACCCACACAAACATACACACGTACACACATACACACATATGCACGCGCACACACACACACACACACGCATACATATGCACACACGCACGCACACACACACACACACACACACACACGCATGCGCGCACACACACACACACACACACACACACGTATATGCATACATATGCACACACGCACGCACACACACATACACACACACCCACACTCATACACACGCACACACACACACACACAGATGGGGCAAGTCAGGGAAAAGACATGCCAGCAATTTAATGCCAACACTGAGTATGGTGACAGTACTCTGAGATGCTGAAGTAGCCGAGGACAGAATATTTAGAAAATGAGACAGGCAGCAATTAGGACAAAACCCCCCCCCCCCCCCCCCCACCACCAACAGTGAGGGCTCTAATTAATACTGTTCACTATATTGGCTGCCTCATCTCTCTCTCTCTCTCTCTCTCTCTCTCTGTGTCTCTCTTTCTGCCTCTCACTGATTGGATTAACGGGGAATTTCTCCAGATCTGCTCTTTGCCCCTCCCTCTCTGGAGTTTTCTTAATTGCATTAGAGCCGTAGAGACGAAGGGAACTGGAATCATTAGTGATGCTTTGGGATTCGTCAGCCGGAGCAGAAATATAAGAAGAAGAAAAAAGATGAGGGAGAGAGAGAGAGAGAGAGATACACACAGAATGAGAGGGAGAGAGGGAGAGGGAGAAAGAGAGAGAGAGAGCTACTCCTTTGTGATTAGGTTGCTGACTGTGTGAAATTGCGCTCTGTCTGTCTACGTAGATCAGTCCAGCGTGGTGAACCTTCAAAGCATTCACATCCTGGCACTGTGCATCACAACCTTCCTGTTTGCTTAACGATGTTGGGACATCTGGTTTCTAAGACACACACACACACACACACAAATGTACACCCTCACACACACCAAAAACCCCATCAACAACACACACACCTACCCCAACCACACACACAGACACACACACACAGCCTACAAGCTGAGTGCTGAGCCATTTATATAAAACAGCACTTCTCTATAAGGAGGCCATAACTTCAGTTGGTAATCTCAGGTCTAACACAAATTTGTTGAGTGTCTGATAAAGCACATGGCATGCTTTTACACAGAGTGCCCCCCGTGCAGTAGCCTCCCGCCAAGCTATTTCTGTCCTCTACAGGATAGCGTGGATCAGGAAGAGGCACAGTGTTTCATTAGACAGGTGAGAAGACGCAGCCAAACCCTGGGGCCAAGAGCTTCCCGTCAGGGAGGAAAGCAAAACAAAAAAACAATGATTATTACTGTGCGTCCGGAGGGCAGGGGCTCCTGTCCCTTTACAGTTCCCACAGCGATACTCCAAAATTCCAGGTGATGGCATTGGGCCGAAAGTGTAGCGACGGGGACTATACATGATTCTAGACACCAATTCTACAGATGATTCTAGACACCAGCAGTCTTGACCCATGTTTGCAATCAGCGGTGAGAGTAGCAGAGAAACTGCTCTGAATATCTCTTGGACTTCCAGCCCACTGGCTGGGCACACTATACAGGCACAGGGACTGGGGATGGGGTTGGCTGGGAGTGTAGTAGAGTAGGGTGGAGAAGGAGAGGTGATGAGACTGGACAGGAAGAGTGGGTGGGGTAAGGTGGAGAAGAAGACACACACTTCTACAGAAACAGCATTGTCAGACACCTGCAGGGTGTTAACTTGTACATCTACTCAAAGAAGAATAACAGTACACACCTTGCTCAGTCTGCTCATGATGTGACACACATACACACACACATGCACACAACACAAACACAGAGGAACACAAAACACACAAAACATTTTCACAACTTGAAAAAGAAATTAGGTGAAATCCAGCAGAGCCCCACACCCAAACACTGTACTTACAGTTACTACGGCAACACTGTACTTATGTGGTTATGACGGCAACACTGTACTTACGGTTACTATGGCAACACTGTGCTTACACACTGTTACTACAGCAACACTGTACTTATACACTGTTACTACAGCAACACTGTGCTTACATACTGTTACTATAGCGACACTTTACTTACACACTGTTACTACGGCAATACTGTATTTACAGTGTTAATGCATAAACACTATTACTTACAAGTTCAAGTTCAAGTTTGGTTTATTTGTCACATACATAGTCATACACAGTATAACTCACAGTGAAATGGTTTGAGAGTGCTCTGTCCAAGCCGAGGGAAAGAACAGGGGTACATAAGGAAATATCTATCTATCTATCTATCTATCTATCTATCTATCTATCTATCTATCTATATATATATATATATATATAACAATGTATGTACAATATATGTATGTACAGCTTACATACATGTATGTACAGCTTACAAATTTACATATTTACAGTCACATGGTGGTGGTGGTCCCCACAGTTTATCAGGTTGCCTGATTCAGGGCCCGAATGGCCTGTGGGAAGAAGCCCCTATTCAATCTCTCTGTCTTGGTCTTCAGGAAGCGAAAGCGCTTCCCTGACCCTTGGTCTGGCACTGCTTGTAATAGATGGTCTGCAGGTCAGAAAGTTCCGTATGAGTGATGCGCTCTGATGAACGCACCACCCTTTGGAGTGCTAGTCTGTCCTGCTTGGTGCTGTTCCCAAACCAGACTATGATGTTCCCCGTGAGGATGCTCTCTATAGTGCAGGTGTAGAAATTCCGCAGTACCTTGGAGGGCAGTCTGAAGTCTCTTAGGCATCTGAGGTAGTAAAGACACTGACGAGCCTTCTTTGCCAGGGAGTCGGTGTGGCAGGACCAGGACAGGTCCTGCGGGATGTGAACACCAAGGTACCTGAAACTATCTACTCTCTCCACCGTGGTTCCACTGATCCTCACAGGTTGGTAGTGCCACTTCTGCTTCTTGCTGCAATCCACAATCAGCTCCTTTGTCTTGCTGATGTTTAGGAGGAGATTATTTTCCTGGCACCAGTTTTCCAGGTGTTTAATCTCCTCCAGGTAGGCCCTCTCATCGTTGTCCGAGATCAGACCCATGACAACGGTGTCGTCAGCAAACTTGACAATGATGGTGGAGCTGGAAGTGGCTGTGCAGTCATAGGTGTACAGTGAGTAGAGCAGGGGGCTTAGGACACAACCCTGAGGAGCTCCAGTGCTGAGGGTGAGGGTGGATGAGGCGCAGTTGCCCACCCGTACTGATTGTGGTCTGTCTGTTAGGAAGGTGGAGATCCAGTCGCACAGGGATGTATGCACTCCTAGATCCTCCAACTGAGTAGTGAGTAGTGAGGGGATGATAGTGTTAAATGCTGAACTGTCGTCGACAAACAGCATTTTAACATAATTTCCCCTCCCTTTGTCCAGGTGGGTCAGTGTGGTGTGGAGCAGATGTGCAATTGCATCATCAGTGGAGTGGTTGTGGTGGTATGCAAACTGCAGTGGGTACATGGAGGCTGGCAGTGAAGATGTGATGAAGTCTCTGACTAGCTTTTCAAAGCACTTCATCACGACTGATGTGAGGGCAACAGGGCGTTAGTCATTGAGGCCGGAGGGTCTAGGTTTCTTCGGGACGGGGACGATGGTGGATCGCTTGAACCCGGATGGGAGCGTCAGGGAGAGATTAAAGATGTCGGTGAATACCGGGGCTAGCTGATCTGCGCAGGCTTTGAGGACCCTCCCGCAGATACCGTCTGGTCCCACCGCCTTCCTGGTATTCACCCTTTTAAACACTCGCCTCACGTCACGCTCCGTGATGATGAGGGGGCGCTATTCTTTGCTGGACTTTACGCATGCGCCGTTGGCTGCGCCGATAGCACCATTTGCGTTGTTAGCGTTAGCGCTGTTAGCATTAGCGCTGCTAGATGTAGCCTCGAAGCGAGCGAAGAATGTGTTCAGCTCGTTCGCCAGAGACTTATTCACACTGTACACACTGTATCCATATGCTAATAAAGCAAAAAAAATACACGTCAGAAAAAAATCTCAAGAGAAATGTTGGTACTTTAGTGCATTACTGCCCTAACTCATTTAAGACTATGACTGCTCCATGGTATTAGGGCTCTCCTCTTCTCCATGCTAACGCTGCCTCTGGTTACCTGTCTGGCTCTGCACTGTGTTCTCTTACCGCTGTGCCCAGCCAGCATAGAAGAGGCTGGAGGCCATCATGTGACAAGCCCATGAATTCACTGCTCAGAAGCAGCAATTTGCCATATAACCATAGAAGGACACAGTGGCCGCACTGGAAAATGCAGTGTAAGGACACCGATGCTGGGCCAGGTGGCATGTTGGAAGAAACAGCGGCTGGGCCGGATAATACATGATTACTCACACAGTTCAAAATAAACAGATGCTTCCGGAAATTTCAGAGAAATGACACCCATAAATAACGTATCAGGTGCCTGAATTGGTGCTCTGATATAGTGCTGTTGGGAAGGTTTAACAATATGACAGAATTAAAAGTGCAGTAGGGGTGAGTGAGTTTCCATTGGTTTAACTCACCCAGTGGTGCCAAACACTGACACACACACAGGTTCCTCCTTTTAAATGAACTGCTAAGTGCCCTTCATCTACCTGATGGACTGAGTGGGCAGTGGTAGCTCAGTGGTTAAGGTACTGGACTTGTAATTGGAAGGCTGTTGGTTCAAGTCCTGCCACTGTTTGGCCCCTGAGCACGACCCTTAACCCTCAATTGCTCAAGTTGTACTCAGTCATAATTGTAAGTTGCTTTGGTTAAAAGTGTCAGCTAAACTCTGTAAATGATAGAACCTGATGCTAAATCTTACACAGAAACAGTTACAGACTCAGAGGACTATAACATTCAGTAAGGCTTTTTAAGCATCCAGTCACTGATGACAAATGTGAACACATTACAACTCAGCAGGGAAGGAGTAAGACAGAAGAGAGAAGCTGGCTGTAAAGAGTAGACTGCACAGCTAAAGGTGGGTTTATAGTTGTTGAAGGTCTCACCTGTTGTAGATGTCGTCGTCCTCTCCCCCCCAGCCCCAGTACTCATTGGGGAAGCCATTGATTTTGAGAAACTGCTTTCTGCTCAGGCCAGACACCCCTCCGAAATATCCCGCGTACGGAAGCCTGCAAAAGGGAAGAGCTCCGTCAGGCAGAGGTTATGTTTCCCCCCCCCCACCCCGAGCTCCACGAGTTGGTCAGACACAGTCAAATCTAATTGCTTTCACACTTACGCTGACCCTTTTAGACGAGCTCAAACCCAGTCACGGAGCTGATTTGGAACGTATAGCAACGAGCTTCAAACTCCTTTCCAGATTTAAAAAACAACCATGGAGGAGCGGCACAGAGCTGGAACATTTCTAGCAAGTTGCTCTGGGATTGATGCCTTCTATGTGGTGTGAGGCAGGCAGGCAGGGCTTGGGAATTTGACACGGTTTTATCTTGCATGAGTGAACTGGAAGGCTAGAATCCTCACACAGGGCACCACTGTGTATGAAAAGATATGGATCCTCTTCCTGACTCTCCTTCACCCCTCCATCGCTCTCAGCCCCTTTCCCTTTCTTTTTCTCACTCTCTCACTCTCTCACTCTCTCACTCAGATTTCCCAGCATGTCTGACATGGCCCTCTGAAAGCTGAAATACACCTTTACTGTAGAACCCTTCCACTCACATTTTTTCTCCAACAACTTTCTCCTCTGGGTGGAGGAATGTCAGGTGGAAACAGTGGAGGTTTGAGCAGGGCCTCGCACTGATCAGAATTACAAATCTCACTCCTGTGCTGGCGGTTGCTAAAGCAGACCGATACCCTGGGTGTCTCCTC
The DNA here is from genome assembly GCF_041902795.1 of Electrophorus electricus. Taxonomy (NCBI): domain Eukaryota; kingdom Metazoa; phylum Chordata; class Actinopteri; order Gymnotiformes; family Gymnotidae; genus Electrophorus; species Electrophorus electricus. The sequence continues at coordinate 19,503,105 of NC_137516.1, forward strand.
CAGAGGCAGCATGTGCTGGGAACACTTTGTGTCTGGGCGCCATCAAGGGACGCTTAAGCAAACCTGCCGTCCTGTTCCACAGGGGAGGGCAGCCAGGGAAGATGGACTTGAAGATGCCCACCGAGAGGTTTCCTGGGTAGCCTCAGGATTGCCCCAGGCTACTTACTGCACACTGTGAGTGTGTGTGTGTGTGTGTGTGTGTGTGTGTGTGTGTGTGAATGTGAGAGAGAGTGAATAAATGTGAGCAAATCACAGCAAAACATATCCACCCACACAACACAAGTACATGCACACAAAGCACAAATACACACACACACACACACACACACACACACACACACAATGAATAGCCTCATATGCTAGGGAAGTATGGTGATGGTACAGTCCAAGCTTCAGAACACACATGCTCAGGACAGGTGAGCTTCCCCTCCCCCAAGCATGGGTTTTCATATGGTGTGTAACCGTTGTACTTAACACCTAATATAAATGTACCTGCCAGCTCTACACTGCCTTGTGAGAGAGTTCAGACATCTCACGAGTCTTCAGTGTGGGAATGTATTTTGATCAGAGTAAACGGACTTGTTCCCTGAGATGGAATCTTTTGGAAAGCATGTACTACACTCAGTCAAACACCATGGACAAAGTTCCCAACATGGACCAGAGCGTAGAGCAAGCGTAGATGTCCACACAGAGGCCATTACAGGTGTGTGACATTGTGGAGACAGACAGGTGTTCACTACGAATCATAGCATTGTGGAGACAGGTGAGCTGGCATGGACTGGCCTTCCCTGTGGGCTCTAAGGTAGAGGGACAGGAGTCTTATCATCTAGAACTCACGGCTTGTGAACAGAGCTCAGGGCTTTGGAAAAGGAGCGAGCCAAATTTCACTGGGGTGGAGCTGGCTGAATTTCACAGGTGGAGCTGACTGAATTTCACAGGGGTGGAGCTGGCTGAATTTCACAGGTGGAGCTGACTGAATTTCACAGGGGTAGAGCTGGCTGAATTTCACAGGTGGAGCTGGCTGAATTTCACTGGGGTGGAGCTGGCTGAATTTCACTCTGGTGGAGCTGGCTGAATTGGGGACTGAGTTGGTGGATTTAGAACTACAGAGCTGCACCATCAGATGCAGCATGTGATTAAAATGGTATTTTACAAAGCAGCTGGTAATGAGAAAAGGAATGAAAGTAACACTAACAAAAGCAAGAGAGGCCGTGGCAGCAGCGTGTAAAAACACATTTAATCATCTGAACCTTTGAAGCTAAAACAGCTAGGCTACATCGTTATCCTTGTCTAATACTAACAAAAGCAAGGAAAGGCTGTGGGAGCAGTGTGTCTGCAAGCAAAAGAGTCCATATGTAACCTAAAAACATATTTAATCATCTGAACCTTTGAAGCTAAAACAGCTAGGCTACATCGTTAGCCTCGTCTATTATTAAAATGATAAACATTTAAACTCCTCAGTTCGTCTTTTATCTTAACAGCTAGTATTGAAATTCATTTTATAATTATTTTGCAAGCTACAGTGGTAATCTCATATCTTTAAACCCTTGTGTCTCTTCATTAAAATACACTTCAAACTTTGAAGAAAAAGAACAGAGTAACAAAAATAGATACATGTTGTTAAATGATTTATTGAAGCAAAATTCTCATGCAGCAAATTCAGAGCAGCCATTTATTTCCTGGGAGCGAGGAGCAGAACGGACAGGACGGGAAGGTAGGATGCGTGGAGCAGAAGGGAGAGTCCCGTCTTGGGAATGTCCTGTGACATGTCCTGCAACACGCTCCTCCAGTGCTCCAGTGTCCTGCTGGAGTTGTAGGTTCTCCTCAGCTCTGGAGGTCCACACCACTGCGCTGGTTTTGTTGCTATGGTTTTGGTACTCTAGCACGCCTGACTAAACTGGCCAGGTAACCAATATGACCATGAACAATATATGAGAGTAAATAAACAAAAACCTGAATTACTGTCAGCCACCAATATACAGGGGCAAGAACAGGTCAGAGAATTTGTAATAATGGAGAAACAGAGAGGAGAAGCCTCACAAAACTCAGGGTGACTAAGGAGAGAAAAACGCTACCCCGTGGGGTAAATGGCACAAGTCAGTGCATTAAGACCTTTGCATCGAAACCTTTGGCCCCTGGACAAACAGAGACATGAAACATCTCAGAGCAAAGATCAGCTTGTCTGCCCCAAGATGAAGTGAAATTTCATTTTCAGGTTCGGCATGGCCACAGCAAGCTTCAGAGATCCTGTGTGTACACTTTAATATCACAGACTATTAAAGCAGCTGGTGAGTTAATACCCATTCGTACCCACAGTTCCACAAGCGAATGCATACGTCTGTCAAGGCTACTGTTCTGTCTAGGCTGATGAAACATATCAAATTAAGTTTTTATATCGAACAAAAAACAGAACCGAACTACATACAGTAGCTCCAGACAGTACAAGAGTTTGGCGGAATAAGAAGAATACATTCATGAAAGAAAGCAATTACTCATAAGAAGGATGAAGCTGTAGACAAACGAGCCCCAACATGGACCGTTGCAATAAGTCACTCTGTTTTGTTTGATTACACATCCCTGAAATAGAGACACTACAAAGTCAGACCTGACATCTATTAATATGGAAATAACAATGAATGTCACCCTGTTTTTAACACAAGCATATAACCTCCAGCCTGTTGTCACATCTCCAGACAGACAACTTCAGCACAGAGTCCTTAATTACCTTACCCACCCAAGGGAAGAAGACCATAAAAGGGAGAAAAAATAAATCAGGTTGCATCTCCCACCATAGTGCTGCCTCACAAATGCCTCCACCCATTCCCCCACCACATGGTACATTGCAGGTGGCCTTTACCTGAAGCCGAACTTGTCCATGGCGATGGCGAAGTGCCGTGGCTGGTCATAGCAATGGTACAGGTTGCGGTCGTCCATGGGGATCAGGTCCACGTCGCTGAAGATGAAACAGTCATACTCTGTGTCCCTCAGGGCCTCCGTGTAGCCCACGTTCAGCAGTTTGGCCCGGTTGAAGGTGTCCTCCCCGAGCTGAAAGGAGGAACCACACGAGGAACATCACAGGTCGGTCCATGGGATGGGTTCAAACCCAAACCCATGCGGGCAGTGGTTCTGGCTCAGCGTCCAAGAACTCTGCCACAGTTACCAGAGGTCATGGGTTCACTTCCAGCTGGCAGATGATGATGACACTGAGTCCCTATAATAATCTCTACAGAGGACAATCTCTGCAGATGGCAAAAAGAAGACAGTAGATAAATCCATCAGCTCAACAAAAGAACAGAAATAATTCTGTGTCTTCATTGCAGATTGTCTGTGACTACAATGAGCCTTTGTATGATGATGACTTAGTATTCACTTACCCAATATTATGTCTCCTGAGCAGAGATGAATACTTTACTCACAATGAAAATCTCTGCACTTCCCCAAACGGCCATTGTGCTACAGACATCGCAGGGGAGACACTTTTGTTATCTATTTAGATTTCAAGCCTATTTAAATTAGACTCATTAGCTGTGATTTAAAGCCAAAACTCTTTTTACCAACAGATGTATTCCATTCATTGCTATACACTATACTGCATACAATTTAATAATCCAGTGGGACAATAATCCCATGTAATCCAGTAATACCTGAGATTTGACCAAATAATCTTGTAGTGAGAACTGCTGTCACAAATCTACTGTCATTTTGAAGGAGAAGTCGCCCCACTCTGGAAGGAGACGTACATAAAGCACTGCAGGCTCAGGGTTCCTGAGCCTTCCCTATAAGACCTTATAATGCACAGCCATAATAACCTACCCATAATAATAATAATAATAATAATAATAATAATAATAATAATAATACCTGCCCTTAATAATAATATCTAATCTTAATAAAAATGATAATACCTACTCTTAATAATAGTAATGTTAACAACAACAATAATAATAATACCTACTTTTAATAATAATGATGATGATAATAATAATAATAATACCTGCCCTTAATAATAATACCTACTCTTAATAATTATAATAATAATTATAACAACAAAACCTACTCTTAATAATAATAATAATAATAATAATAATAATAATAATAATAATAATCATCATCATAATAATAATACCGGTCCTTAGTAATAAATTATTAATAATAATAATAGTAATAATAATAATATTATTACTATTATTATTAATTGTAATACCTCCCCATAATAATAATATCGGCCCTTAATAATAATAATAATAATAATAATAATAATAATAATAATAATACCTACTCTTAATAATAATTATGATAATAACAACAACAACAACAACAACAATAATAATTATAATAATACCTACTCTTAATAATAATAACAATAATACCTACTCTTAATAATAATAATAATAATAATAATAATAATAATAATAATAATACCTACCCTTAAATCTTGTGAAGAAACTGCAGTGTAAGTTTTAGTGTGTCATGCATTTCTTCAGTCAAGGGTTTCTACAGTGCAGTGTGCAGTTCAAGCTCTGTATTCAAGGTTGAACTCTTCAGGAATGTTGAGCTGCTGAAGATTTTATAAGTAACTGGGAGCCCATCAGCCGATAAAATTCACTTTGTGAATTATCATTATAGTGACAAGATGCCTGATCATAGATCAGCACTCCAATATAAGCCTCTTCTATAAATATGAGCCCATCTGGCCATGCTGACCTGTACTGAAAACTAAGGAAGCAACACCACACTGTAACTGGAAATGAAGACAACAGTTTAATCCTAATATCAAATGCAGCAAATCTGACAGGGACTAACAAGAAGACTTGTTAGACAGTCGGCACACTTTGGAATTCTGTTCTTAATCTCTATCGCCTCCAAGTGCCACACATATGACAATAAGAAACTATTACATCTCGCTTTATTAAAGATAGAGAGCAGGAAGGCAAGGTGTTTTTAAAGGGAAAAGAAAAACAATGTTTTTGGAGCAGATTCATGTCCTGGTTATTACAGGTGTTAATGTGTTTATTAAACATTTAATCGTCCTGAGTACCACTCAACACTGCCTTAAAATAAGAAAACACTTCATTAATCCCCATAATGAAATTAGAGCGTTTTAGCAGCACACATGACAAACACAGAATACACAATGTGTAAGTAAACATAAAAAATACAATAGAAAATGTTTTTCAAAATATCAGTTTCTAACAGGGACCACAGTCCTTTGCTCCCTCTCTCGTCTCTTCCACAAAAAACAGAGCCGAAGGAGTCATTGGGATGATTTAATCCAAAAGCACAATGCAAAGTGGACATGAAACCACAATCCTACTCCAGGAAGCCAGCTCTCCACCACACCGTTCCTTCCAGCTGCTCCTCTCGATGAAGAGACAATGACCCGTCTGGGGAGGTTTTCAAGCAGACGCTCTCTTTCAACCCTATTATTGCCAAATGATATCACAAATTTTTTTTTACTGCACTAATTATAGACCCAAAGGTGGCTCACAGATGTGCTATACTAAATCCATTATGGGATGGCTCCTATTTAATACCTGGCTTACCCCTCATTTTCTCTTCCGTCTGTCTAATTGCATGCTAAGGGAAAATCATTTTTCAGCCCGCACTCTGTAAATAAAACACACCTTCCCACCTGTGCTTTTAACTATATGACAGGAAGATCAAAATGGAGCTGCACTAAGACCACTCCTGGAACAGCACTGACCACCCCTAGAACAGCACAGACAGCTCCTCAAACAGCACAGACAGCTCCTCAAACAGCACAGACAGCTCCTCAAACAGCACAGACAGCTCCCCGAGAAGCAGACATCTCTCTGTGAGCAGTGCACCTTCACATCTGGGTTTATCACAGCTGTGCCGCTCTCTCGACACTTGGCTCTTGAGAAGCAATTAACCCCATTACTTTTAGTTGATAATCAGGGAGATGGACAGACACATGGATGGACGTGGCGGACACCCCGGGCTGGCAAGCCTGCACCACCAATCCCGACTACCCAGACTACCTAGGCTGGGCCTGTTGCCATAGAGACAGATTTGGTCAGGGCTCAAGTTGAGTGATTGTGTGTGTGTGTGTGTGTTATCAGTTCCCAGCAGGCTGACCTTATCACTCAGCAGTGCTACTGATACTAGTCCTGAAGCAGGGGAGAAACAACACAGAGTGAGCTTGAGAGACCATAAGTCAGGATGTCTGGAAAGAACGAAATAGATAGAGGAAGGGTGTGCTTGAGAGAGAGTGAGGAGGGAGAGAGGAACAGAAAGAAAGAAAGAGAGAGAGAGCACGAGTGAGAGAGAGAGAGAGAGAGTGAGCAAGAGAGAGTGAGGGGGGAGAGAGGGCGAGAGTGTGTGTGTGAGAGAGAGAGAGAGAGAGAGAGAGAGAGAGAGAAAATACAAAAGTGAGTTAAGCTTTAAAGTGAGTAGAGCTTTAAAAACTCTGAAAGAGAGGTAAATAATTATTTTTCATACTGAAAAAGTAATAATTCATGTGGCTGAGGAAGATGCATTATGGTACCTAAATCAGACCACCATGACATATGTGGCACATCCATGATAAAAGCCAGATGCCCTGCTATGGGTGAGGCTCCTCTGATTGGTGTATTTAATAGGCTCCGCAACGCGCCGTTTAGTAGAGTGGCCTAGTTTCTCACTTATTACAGTATTAAAGTTTAGCCACTGGGATTGCTAAAATACTCTGAGGAAATTACGGCTCTCGGTAAAGAAAGTACATGTCAAGAAGCAACTTCAAACTGCTCCAACACAGGGCCACAAGTCTGGAGGGACCTGAATGTCACGGTCAGCAAAATTGCCAGACGTCTGTGGTGTCTGTGGCGTCTGTGGCGTCTGTGGGCCAGGCAAAGCTGTCTACAGCAGTGAAAGTGCAGAGCATCGTCAAAAATGTACAAGTGCAGCCACAGCCACGATGTGCACTGGAGCACAAGCACGACACCAGGAGATCCACACAGGTCGGAATGCATAGAGCCAAAAACCCAGGAGAACTCATGCTGTTGGCTGGGCACCACAGAGAAGTGCTCTGGGTCCTTTTCTGGGTTTCCCTCCATTTCTCTCCCACTCTCTCCTTTTCTCCTTCCCTCCCTCCATCGCTCTCCCTCTCCAATCCAACAATGCTTTATTGACATGAATGTTGTTAGTTACATTATAGCCAAAGTAAACTAATATAAACTATAAACTATAAGGAACAAAAAATAGGTAGGAAATAATAAAAAGTACATTATCTACAAACAAAACCACAATCTGTGGCAGTGGGGGCGTGGTAAAGGGTTAGGCTTAGAGATGCTACGAATCTCACTGCTTGCGTAACAAGGGCAGTTTTTCTTTATTACCGCAATTTACAAAAAACTCCAGACGAAAGCTACAAATGTACTAACAGAATGTGTTTCTAACTGATTAATATTTGGTACACTTGGTGAGGAAGTGCAGCTGTGTCTCCATCACTCCCAGGTGGCAGTGGGAGCTCACCCTGTTCTCTCTGGGCAGCAGGCCTACCTACGATGGCCAGGATGTGCTCAGAGTCTGGACACTGTCAAGGCTTTCCTTGTGTTTTTTTCCGTAGTCTTTGCCTGTGGTCATATAAATTGCCAAGTACAGTCTTCATTTAGGGCCCAATAGCACTGAAGTTTGTGTTGTGGTTTTGTCAAATGTTTCAAATATGTGATGTACTTTTTCATCAGTTATAATTTTACTGGGTCTGACTGTTGAAGAGAGTGTGTTGATGCTGTTTTATCAGCTCCTGGCAGGCCAGTGATTTGGACTGGAGTGAGTTGGGGTCACTAACTTTTACGTTTTCAAACTTTTAGTGCACTTGTCTGGATGTTTAGCAGCAGAGGATGCTGTTGTAACGAATCTCTGCATCCATTATCTGGTTTTCCCTCTAGTCTGAAGGTACAGAATTCCACATGTAGAGTCTCAGTTGGGTGTCTGACCCAAGCTGTGTCACAAGTCTTCTTGTGTCAGACGTCCCCTATTCCTCACTGGTGTAAAGTGCAACTGGTTCAATCACTGTGTTAAGTGGGTTAAACTAAATTCTAATGGATTATGTTTGATGGATTCTGTTCCATTATTAGTATTTCTGGTTTTGCTGACTGATTTTTAGAGCCCAGGTTTCACAGAATTGTTTCTAAAAGACACAAATTTTGTTGCTGTTCTTTTTGTGAAGGTGTTAACAAAAACTAGGTCATCTGCACAAAGTAGACATTTAAATGTAGGGTCATATATACTGAGGCCTGGAGTTCACTGACTGAGCTTTTTAGCCAGTTTAGTGATGTCCATGGTAAAGAGACTGATGTACACTGATGTCCATGGAACATAATGCAGGACCAAGGCTGCAGCCTTTTCCAACTCCTTTGCTAGTGGAAATATCAGTCCCAGTGGGTTCCACCAATACCATATTTAACAAGTTTATAAAGCAGGCCTTTGTGCCAGAGTGAATCAGAGGCTTTTTGCAAATCCACAAAAAATGCAAAAATGGTGCCTTTATTTATTTTTATAAGGGTGTGGAGAGTGAAAATGTGGTTTGATGTTCGATAATTTGGAAGAAAGCCAATCTGATTCCTGCTTAGAGCACTGTCTATAGCCATATCTGCCCCCTCTCCATTACACTGTCTATAGCCATATCTGCCCCCTCTCCATTACACAGTCTATAGCCATATCTGCCCCCTCTCTATTACACTGTCTATAGTCATATCTGCCCCCTCTCCATTACACTGTCTATAGCCATATCTGCCCCCTCTCTCTTACACTGTCTATAGCCATATCTGCCCCCTCTCTCTTACACTGTCTATAGCCATATCTGCCCCCTCTCTCTTACACTGTCTATAGCCATATCTGCCCCCTCTCTATTACACTGTCTATAGCCATATCTGCCCCCTCTCTTTTACACTGTCTATAGTCATATCTGCCCCCTCTCTATTACACAGTCTATAGCCATATCTGCCCCCTCTCTATTACACTGTCTATAGTCATATCTGCCCCCTCTCTCTTACACAGTCTATAGCCATATCTGCCCCCTCTCTATTGCACTGTCTATAGCCATATCTGCCCCCTCTCTATTACACAGTCTATAGCCATATCTGCCCCCTCTCTATTACACAGTCTATAGCCATATCTGCCCCCTCTCTATTAGACTGTCTATAGTCATATTTGCCCCCTCTCTATTACACTGTCTATAGCCATATCTTATCCCTCTCTATTTTGTGGGTAAGTTTTGTGAGAAACAAGTCAAGTCAAGAACAATTTCTTGATTTTGAACTGCCTGTATGTATTTTTCTATGCTGTCCTGAGTCCATTTAAAAGAGGGTCTAAGTTCACAAATTCTACTGGTGTTCTCCCATGTGCCATTTGTAACTGTTCATTCAGTAATCTGGCTATGGTCAGATTCTCTCTGGGAGAATCCATGGGGAAATGGGAATTATATCTTATTATAAAGTGATCACCATGTGTGCTGATACAGGCTGATTTATCCCCTGTTCTAACATTAGGAGCCAAACACGTCATTACATTGCCTTAAAATATGGGGGAATATATATTGCCCAGGAAAGTTTTGAAATGTTGAGACTGACCAATTAATAATTTGCAGCCATAATTAATTTTGCTTTTTTTACTGGTCCAGATTAAGACATCACTATCTCCTATTTCATTTTGCACAACCAGGCTTCCTGCATTATTACTCTAAAAAAGATTTGCAAAAAGAATGAATTCTGTCTGAACTGACAGTACTTCTGAAATACCTCCAACACGCATCCTGTAGCACTAGACTGGAGCGGGTTCTTGATCACTGCTACAGCACAATCAAGCGTGCGTACAGGCCTATGCTCTGACCTCGCTTTGGAAAGTCTGATCACAGAGCTGTGCTTTTATTGCCAGGATACAAACAGAAAGTCAGATGGAACTACACAGCTCTGGTGTAATGAGCATATAATGTGCTTTGCTTCCATGGATTAGAATATTTTAAGAACTCTGCACTTAATAATATTCTGCATATTCATTTAAATCTATTTAGATCACATTCTTCACCGACTCTAATGTGGACTGTACAATCATCTGCAAATCAGAAGCCTGGGGTGAATCGGGAGGCATGAGAGAAAACCAAAGCGCAGTTGACCGCTTTTAAATCTGGAGATTGTGACACATATAAACAGTCCAGATATGATCTATAGAAACCAATTCAGTTAGCAAAGGTAGTCTGAGGGCAGCACCTGGAGCACAGTTTCAGCGAAACAGACATGAACGTGGCAAGGCCTGGGTTAGGGGTTAGGGGTTACGGGTTACGGGTTAGGGGTTAGGGGTTAGGACTGCGAGCTGTGAGGCTTAACAATCATGAACAGTCTGGGGTCATCAGTGCCCACAATGGATTGTCAGATTGACAATCGATTGTCAGATTGAACACTTCCTTCACCAGGTTTGAGGCACGTAACGCAGAGACCCATTTAAGAGAGCTATTACACCTGCGGACTTTGTACTGCAACCATCAGAGGAAGATGTGAGTAGAAGTTCAGCCAGGTCAAGATTATGAAGGTGATTGGACCAGACAGTGTTCTGTCTTGGATCTTTAAATTGTATTAAATTGTGCCATGCACAGTTAGCCATGGTCCAAATCTAGTCTGATTATCATGCAGTAGCTTTTATTTCAATGGCTTTGAAGTGTCTACAGTGCTTGGGAAAGTCATATCTGTGCAGTACAATTCCAGAATCCATGGTGCAGTATGGTATGGCTGCACTACAGGTTCAGAGTGCAAGGCCCTCAATAAGATAAGTGAAGACACCTGAAATACTGTCTACTACCCCACTTTCACACTCACTGTCTGATCAGAGCACAAAACATCTTGAGGGAAACCGCTCCTCCCACTGTTAGATTGTTTCCACCACGGCCATCAGAATGGAGGTACTGCTGTCTCTATGCTAGAACCACACTGTTTAAGGGGTTTATCACCACGTTATCAGAATGTTAAAGACTAAATAGACATGACTGCTGGTTGTTTTGTTGGTTATGTATTTTGCTTCTTTTTTTTTTACACTTGGTTGAATTGTCGATTATTAGGGGTTGATGTTTTATGTGTGTTGTGCTGCCATGAAAAGGTGTATGACTACACTCCTCATTGTTTCTGGGCATCTGCATTGGAACACATGACAAAGTCTCTTCACTCTTATTTTATTGGCAGTATATCTGTCTGCCAGTTTCTAATTTGCCTCTGGCCCATCAGATGTCTGCAGATGAGGCTGTGAGTCTCTGAGCTCAGAGGTTGGCTGCTATACCTGGCAAATCAGGGTTTTAAGCCATGTGCTTGGGTACTCTGAGCAGAAAACAAGATTTGTAGCGTCACCAGTCTTATAGAACAGAGTTTCTGTTTAAACTGCTTTCTAGAAGCTTCAATCTTTATTTCAGGAGGGTTGATGTTGTCCAGTGCTGGCCTGGAGTGCTGGCGACATTCTGCATAAAACAGCAGGGGGAGGATAACAGTTCTTCTGATTGGTTCATTTCAACAGCCGATTTACATACTGATTGGAATGTTGGAGAAACTGCTCAGCTGTTTAGCCTAGCTTTAGCAAGTTAGCTTGACTTTAGTCTTGTCACTTTTACTTAGGTAGAATACTAGAAAAATGTATAATCAGCTAAATATCGTCTAAATATTGGTTTACAATAATATCTCAGGCATAGAATTGCTGCCATCGTTCATGAATGATGTTGAATGCTTGGGCCACTCCTCCGAGCTCACTTTTCCTCTTATCTTTATGGTGATTTCCACCCTAGTCTCTGCAGCTCTACTGACTGGAGGCATTTTTAGGTCCTTTGTGGTTTTAGGTATGTATATTTCAGCCTCTGTTCACATGTACCCAGATATTTTTGAAAATGTATTTTTTTTAAATCTCTCTGTTTTCAAAAATACATTTGTCCACACCATAAGGATTTTTGAAAATATCACAATAATACAAAAACAACTCGGAAAACACTGTTGTTTCCCCGTTGACATAAGGCCACAGCAGTTTACGCAAAGTGAGTGATGCCCTTGACATTTAAAGATTTCCACTCAAAAATCTCACCACTCAAATTTGTCTGGCCAGCTATCGTTTCGACTAGTCCAAACTCTCAGTTCGCAGTAAGGTCTGTGGATTTAAAAGTATGGGCGCTTCTGCACTGAAGTGTAATACACAAGTAAAGTGAAATTCAGCAGTAAACGTAAACATTCCCAAGTCTCAATGCAAACAGTGGCAGCCCAGTAGTTTTGTTGCGTGCTCAGTTAATAACGAAGAAACAAACAAGCACAAATTGGTGTTGGCATTTTAAAAAATCTTAATTTTCTCCAACTACACAACCACCCTGAAAACAGAGGTTTCAAAAATATACACCCTAGATGTTGGTTTTTAAAAATTAAAATGATGTTGTGTTGGCAGGACACCAAAACGCAGATCAAAAACTACGTTTTCAAAACTAATTGGATTCATGCGGACAGGGCCAGAGTTTGTAGTATTAAAGTTTCCACAAACTCATGTTTTTTGCAGTTATTTAAAATTTTCTTTCATTTCAGAATAGAAAACATAAAAATCTTGGAGCTCTAACAGAACATAACTCTCTCTATCTCTCTCTCTCTCTTTCTCTCTCTCTCTCTCTTTCTCTCTTTGCCCTCTCTTTCTCTCTCTCTCTCTCTATCTTTCTTCATCTCCCTCCCTGAGGCCAATTCCCACATGTACATGGATAGGGAATGTGACCACACACTACTGACACCACCAGATCCTGCCAATCACAGCCTGGCCTTCCAATAAGGCCAGAGAGCACATGCCCGACGCCCATACCAAGCGAGCACCTCCGTCTGCCACGGAGATGTCACACAAAACATGTGCAAAGCCGTGCAGGAGCCTGTCAGTCCTGCTCTGGCCAAGCTGTCGCGCGAGGTACATGGTAGCGCGAACAAGCCTCTGACAACACAGCCGTTTCTGCTCCAGCCCACCACACTTTCCCCACGTCCCATGCGAATGCTCAGCCAACGTGAGTGGCGACGGCCACTCGGTGCAGCCCGAGGAGATCCAGCACGCCCCCATACAGATGCCGCAGCTTGGCTGGACCAGCCCCGCTGTCTGAGGACATGGTGCAGGCTGCCTGGGACCTTTATGTAATGCAATAAGTTTGAAGGTGCTTGTTATGATACCGTCAGATGAAAACCTAGTTTGAGTTATAGGGGACCAACCAGACCCCTGATGGAATGCAATGAGCATGTTGGAACTTGTCTGCCTTACTTCAAAAGAAAAGTGGGTCTTACTGCATCCTGATGTGTGCAAACCATCAACAGTTTAAGTTATGCATGTATAATGAATATTCCATGAAGTTTTGAAGCAAGGACTTTAACCTGAAGCTTTATCAAGCAGACACTAAGCACGTCAGAGGGAAATAACCAAACATTACACTGAGCAGCTTGCCCAAGTAGGCTGGAATTTGAGGGTGAAAGTTGGGAAAGGTGGGAGAGGAATGCGAAGGTGGAATGCTAATGTGGAATGCTAAAGCGGATCAGTTAGGTGGCATCCTTTTGGCCTCACTTGCACAGGTAGTGGTGTGAGGAGAAGCAGTATGTCATCGGCGTGTCATCAGTGCCTGATTATCCTTCACTCAGCTATCAGCCGGATGGGGGTTTCTATCTCTTCGCTGAATATACGGGTCCCATATATCAGCCCTCTGCTTGGGACCTGATGCGCTCCAAGTACAGTGGTGACGGAGATAGCGGCATGATGCACTGGGGCATGAGAGCTTGCCTCGTCATGGGGTGTAGAGGCAGAACACAGGGTGAAAATGCGGCTTGGGGTAGGGGTTGCATGGCATGCGGTAGAATCAGGCTAAAGGTGTTCTGCCTCTATGACTAGGTGAAGATGGTGAGGAAATGCTTGTGCATCACCTGTAAGGTGAAAGTCCTCTACTATTTGTTGTGCCCTAGCTGTTCTGAAGTCCCCATTTTAACAAGGAACTCAAGAATAAAAGCAATAAAGGGATTACTGATGCGGTGCCTCTAGTCTCAGTACTGTGCCTCTTTCCGCCTCTATTGCCAAACAATGGTCACCTAAAATGAACACATGGACACTGCATTTCCAAGCAAGTTTCTACAATTCATACACAAGTGTGGGAAACTTTGGCTCAAAGATTAGCCAATTAAAAAAGAAGGACTTCATTTGGCCCTGTGAGAACCAGGCAGGGCTGCCGTGGTCTAAACAGGCCAGTTACCCATAATTATCACTTTACGTGTCTGGGACAGTGAGAGCAAGAAGCAGTGGGTCTCTGTTTGCAGGTGCCTTCATCACCTCCTGAGCTCCTGAGCTACTGCCTTTCACATATGACCCTGTGACTCTGCTTCTGACTAGGAGTGGAACGCACACCCTGATCCTGAGCTGGAGAGACCCTCCATAGCATCTCCAGCGGCTGATGCACAGCACGCAGCAAGAGATGGCAGGAGACATATTGGGGTCACATTTTAACATCAGGTGTTAATGTGTGAAAGGTCTCTCATAGCCATGCAACCGCATCTCTACAGATACAGATATTTGCTTTTTAACACTACTGGTTAAATGCCCCTTATGAATAAGGGATGAACACAGTACACTTCTTCCCTTTTAGAAATAAACAACAAAAAGTTGTTTCCCTGTGGCGTTTAAATGTTCTCCTTTCATTTTCAGCATTCTGCAGTAGGGCTCTGTGTTTACACTCCATTTCTCTGCATGGAGTAGCCCAGTGTCGAAGCTCTGGAGTGTTACGGTTCTGGAGTGTCAGGGCTCTGGAGTGTTAGGGATCTGGAGTGTCAGGGCTCTGGTGAGTCAGGGCTCTAGAGTGTCAGGGCTCTGAAGTGTCAGAGCTCTAAAGTGTTGAAGTTCTGCAGTGTCAGGGCTCTGGAGTGTCAGGGATCTGGAGTGTTGAGGCTCTGGAGTGTCAGGGTTCTGGAGTGTCAGGAATCTGGAGTGTTGAGGCTCTGGAGTGTCAGGGTTCTGGAGTGTCGGGGCTCTGCAGTGTTAGGGCTCTGGAGTGTCAGGGATCTGGAGTGTTGAGGCTCTGGAGTGTCAGGGTTCTGGAGTGTCAGGAATCTGGAGTTTTGAGGCTCTGGAGTGTCAGGGCTCTGCAGTGTTAGGGCTCTGGAGTGTCAGGGTTCTCTACATCCCATGTCTGATATTCACTGCCATTGCATGAGATAGTCTCTTTCACTGTTCAGCCGTCGGCTCGGTTCCAAGCACCCACGTCCTCCGAGGACAGCCCTGACACTCCGGATTGTTTTTCATTACGTTTGTGTAACAACGAGACACCCCATAATCCTACGTTATAAATCCAATAAAGTGTCCACTAAAGGAACACTGGTAAACAAACTGCTTCTCTACGTGTGTGTGTGTGTGTGTGTGTGTGTGTGTGTGTGTGTGTTTATGAGTGAGACAGGGGTGTCTACAGAAGCAGTAGCACTACTATATCATACAAATACTCAGTGTCACCTGTTAGCTGGACCTCAGTCAGGGGGATGACGTGGCTTAGTCTTCTCACCATAAGATTCAACATTACATTATTGCCATTCTGCTACAATACAAGATACATGTAACCACAATAAGCACAATTAAATAAAAACAACTGAAGTACGACAGTGGCATAAATGTAATAAATGTAAACAATTAACCAAATTGCAGAAATCAACCATCTTCAGTTTGAACATTTTCGTTTGCATGTAAGATGTACACAATGTACAGAAAATATGAGTCCTATAATGTTGATCTGAAGCTGTGTGCTGAATCTGGTTTCAGTCTGTTCTTCCCTCCAGATCCACTCCAGTCAGTGTGTCCTGATGGCTGGGTAATAATACTTGAAATGGAGGCAGCGGAAATTGAAGAAGAAACCATAACAATGGCAGAGCTTTCATGACTGCCATTAATACTGTAATTGTGTTAGTATATAATACTAACACAGTTATATTATTAGTTCTCATTGGACTGAAAAGCATAACAATGAAAAAAAAACACACACACACACACACACACACACACAAACACACACACACTCACACACACACACACACACACACACACATAAACACACATAAACACACACACACACACACACATATAAACACACACACACACTCACACACACTCACACACACACACACACACACACACACACAGACACACACACACCCACACACACACACACACAAGCCTCCTGCTTCAATAGAAATGTGCTTCTGACTCTTCATTATACTGAGTTTTATCCACCCACAGGCAAAACAGGAGTTCAGGTCTGGGAAGAACCATCCCGCACGCCACCTCCCGGTGTGTTTGTACCTATGTGCGTGTTGAACATCAGTCCTAAAGAGGTCTAGTGGTTAGCGTAATACAGTAGTATAACAAGATGTCTCTCAGGAGCTGTTGCTTCTGTCAACCATGTGCTTAGCCATAGGAGCCAAACCAACTCATGCAAAACTGGGTCAGAAGAAGTCTGAAGAGAGAAATAATATAGGGTCATCCACCGGCGTTATGGAGTATCTGGTGTTTGACTGACCAGGTGGGTCACAGAGCTACAGTGGAAGGGCATAAGGCACATCATCTGCCCCCTGCCAGTTTGATTGATAACTGATAATGACGGGTGATCAGCAGTGGTCCCAGCACTGCGCACGCCACACCACTGGATGGCTTGGAGGGCCTGGTCCAGGCCTCACAGGCATAAACCGGCAAGCCTGAGAAATCAGCCCACAAGGAGAATACCCAAGAAATCAGCCCACAAGGAGAACACCCAAGAAATCAGACCACAAGGAGAACGCCCAAGAAATCAGCCCACAAGGAGAACGCCCAAGAAATCAGCCCACAAGGAGAACGCCCAATAAATCAGCCCACAAGGACAATGCTACCACAGAAGAGTGACAGGAGGCGAACAAGAGTGCACGCTACTCAGCAATAAACCCATCATTAATAAACATGCCAATGCGGTGAATATTTAAATATCAGTAAAAACAGAGAAGGAAGAGACATGAAAACAGAAGGAAAGCGTGGCTTGTGTTAAACTGTCACCAAAGGCTGAAGATGTCAGAGATACCGTGACTGCTCAAAGCGCTGATTAGAGACATCTTACCACATTCATCAGATCCTTGGTAAGCACATTTCTGCATTTCAAATGAAGAGAAAAAAGACTGAAGCCCCTGTCAGAGAGAGTGGGACAGGGCTTGGTGTTGCACTGTAATTGATTTTAGCTGAAGTGTGTCAATTTGCTCTCTTCTAAATCCAAATCAGATTCACCTGGACTGAGAAACCCTGCATACATTAGGAGACCTCTGCAGCTAATCTAACTTGGTGAGGCCATAACTGCACTGCCACTGAAGCTGACCTCAATTTCTCACTACTCAAAGGGTCAAGCAGGGAGAAGGCAGTCTCTCCCTTTCTCTGCTCTGGTCTCCCTTCTTTGGTCTCCCTGCTTCAGTCTCCCAGCTGCCATATGCTGTAGGCCAGACAGAGCAAAATATACAGAAAACAAAATTAAGTTTACATTCACATTATAATAAAAAGAAAATCACCTCCATTCAGAAGCATGTTGTATGGAGTAACTGTAAAGCTAAACAGAAAATCAGTTACACTTTTCCTAAGAATTGTCCAATTGTCTTGCTGATTCTGCATCACATGTGGTAATGCTAATGGTCAAAAATGATAATAGTATCTGAACATGGACAGCATGCCTGTAACTGCTCATGCCTGTAACTGTGGGCAAATTCAACATTTGGGGGGATCATTTAGGGTTGCTTTAAACATGAGAACTGTGTGAAGTCATTCAGGTCAAGATATCTCAGTGCACATGAAGAGGTTCAAATGCATGGACAGTTCCATGTCGTACCCAGCCAAAGCCAATTTAGCTAAGCTGTGCTTTGCTCTTATAAAGCAAAGTTTTATTAAATATGGGAAAATATCACACTGGCAATTAATACTCCACAAAATATGACTCATTCTTCAAGAACAAAGAACTCTTGTCACGTTAAACAGCATTTTAATTCCCTGAGAGCATTTAATCTTTACATTTGCCAAAACATCCAGGGCTGAGAGAGTCCCAGACAAAAAAGGATGTGCAATTAGGAGAATTAGACTTTAATGTTTCAAATGGTGCTCCATCTGGTTTTGCTAGTAGAACTGTTGGTTGTGTGTGTGTGTATGTGTGTGTGTGTGTGTGTGTGTGTGTGTGTGTGTGTGTGTGTGTGTGTATGTGTGTGTGTGCTTTTGCACTGCCTCCACAAATTAAAGCTAAACTTCATTCACTGATCCCTTTAGTGCTGAAAACTGTGGATTACATCAGCAAATATGATAAACAGATGGTGTTACCACCCAAGCTCCCTGAACCGAAAGTGCAAAACATGGTTACCTTCAGTCTCAGACCAGGTCCTCAGAGAAAAGATTCCATCAGTAAATAGATCTGAGGATCTGAGGGTTTGGCTACTTGGCCTGTAATGTTACTGATATTGTAAAAAAATCTTTGTAATTATGTTTCTGCATGTTGCCTGCACAGCCAGCAGGATCACAAAGTCATGGTTGGTCCCTTCCAGCTTCCATGTTCCATGTTTTCCCTGTCTTGTTTATTTTGGTTCCATGCTGTGGTTTTGTTTTCTCCACCCGTCGTTTGATTTTCCACACCTGTCCCTCATTTCTAGTCTATTTAAGTTCATGTATTTAAACCCTGTCTTGTGCCCTGTGTCTGGGCTGTTAATTGTTTACTTCATTGTGTTTATGTGTTGATTGTGGTTGTCAGGTTCATTGTGTTTGGTTGTATTAAATGTTTGAATGTTGTTTGCACTCTGTGTATCCTAGTATTCGTGTTTCTTAGCCCTGGGTTTTCCTAGCATCTTTTGTTATAGCCTGATTCCCCCGTTTGACTTTGTGTGTTTTTGTTTTGTCATGTAATCTCTGTTTTGGCTTTATGACCCTGGATTAATATAATGACTACGACTCTGGATTTGTCCCTAATAAATCTCGGTCTTCTCTCCACATGTGTCCGCCTCCTTACCGCTCACCGTTACAATAGTAGTGATTAAGTTTTGGAATATAAAGTTTATACAAGCATGAAAAACCTCAAATAAGCAAACCCTTACAGTTCACAATAATTACAGATATGCACCTGTTAACACAGCAAGACAGCTGTTCATGTTCTTGACATGAGTAACTTTTGGCATGAGTAACTTTACTGCTTTCATATGGATAAAACCAGCTGCAATGAATACTGAGACTGTGGATAGAGAGAAACCTTCCAATGTCTTTGGTTTGTATTCACACTTTAGTAGTTAAGGCAAGTTTTAGAGGTCACTGAGGTGCATGTGGGATGTAGGAAGGAGATATAGTTTAGAACACTAGGATATCAGCACTCTGATAGGAGATATAGTTTAGAACACTAGGATATCAGCACTCTGATAGGAGATATAGTTTAGAACGGTGGGATATCAGAACTCTGATAGGAGATATAGTTTAGAACACTAGGATATCAGCACTCTGATAGGAGATATAGTTTAGAACGGTGGGATATCAGCACTCTGATAGGAGATATAGTTTAGAACACTAGGATATCAGCACTCTGATAGGAGATATAGTTTAGAACACTAGGATATCAGCACTCTGATAGGAGATATAGTTTAGAACACTAGGATATCAGCACTCTGATAGGAGATATAGTTTAGAACGGTGGGATATCAGCACTCTGATAGGAGATATAGTTTAGAACACTAGGATATCAGCACTCTGATAGGAGATATAGTTTAGAACGGTGGGATATCAGCACTCTGATAGGAGATATAGTTTAGAACACTAGGATATCAGCACTCTGATAGGAGATATAGTTTAGAATGGTGGGATATGAGCATTCTGATAGGAGATATAGTTTAGAACAGTGGGATATCAGCACTCTAATAGGAGATATAGTTTAGAATGATGGGATATCAGCACTCTGGTGGCAGTAACTACAGGGAACATGGACAAAAACTGCTTAGAATTGTAATTAACTTATCAAACTATAACCATAAAGCAAAGTATTTTCCAGATTTGGATCTTTGATTTATAGTATACCAGTGATTGTAATGTAGCTGCTGGCCCGATTGCCACAGGGCGCATGGCAGGACGCACAGACTTCCTCGTTTGTGCATAACATTTATTGACATTACACATTTAAGACAACGGTGGCACTCACGTATAACGCACACAATGAACATAACTATACAGTTAACATTAAACGATAAACATGGGACATGGGACAAACTAACATTATGGCTACACAGATCTAGTTAAACACACGTAGCGACAGTGACCAACAATGGGAGCACACACAGACAGGGGCTTAAATAGATGTAAGACATTAACACTAAATCCTGTGCACGTGTGTGCAATCCCGGGGGGGTGGGGGGTGGGCGTGTGGTTAAAACACAAATAAACACGTGTGGATTCCCGTGCACGCGACAGGCCGCACCACGTGACTTATGGGGCAGGAGCAGTCCGTGACAGTTATCTATGATACAACTGAGAAAAGTGCCACACAAACGCAGCAATCTATTGAAAGATACAATTTGTCATTTCAGGAGATTGCCTGGAAATGTTATCTTGGGGAGGACTATGTTAAATTAATAATGTAAGCCTGTGAAATCCAAAGGATTTTCTAAGTCTCCTACACAGAAGAAAATACATAAAGGTTATAGAAAATAAAACTATTATTTAGTAGGGCTGGGTAATATATCCATACAGTGAGATATGGAACCCTGACTGTGGGAGAACTACCCTGTCATGATGAGAAGTATCAGTGTAATTAAAGCGTAAAGTGATTATCCTACTACAGCATGAAGTGTGTGGCCCATTCAGTATAACATATTTATTATCACAATGAGCAATAATTCTGGCACATTTATACCTGAACACATATCTAGGTTGATGGAATAGACAGGATTAGATAAGAAGTTCCTATACTTTAAAATGTGGGTTAATAACGTTTTGTTTGCATACGTCATATGACGTGAGTGTGGGATGTGTGGCACACAAAAATGGGAGGGTTATGCAAATTTGCTTAGCGCAAGATGAGATGTTGCTTAGCACGAGATGACGTTCTTAATTTCATGAAATCCTAAGACTTTGCAAACAAATGCTGTAGGTCCATGTCTGTCTTTAGGTTTAATCACAGAGAAACTGGATGTTTTCACAATAACAAGCATGCCAAAAACAGCACAGTTCTCCTGCAGGGATGATTATGATACCAACAGTTACAGAAGTGGCTTCCTGAACTATTTAATGGAAGGTGGCAGGAGAGGTGTAAACCTTATAGCACTCAAACCTGCGGCCCCACAGCGCTTCCAGAACTGCACTGAAATGTAAAACCAAGATGTGCCCTCATTATCTTTTATTGCACTGCACACACTCGATTTTGATAGCTAATTTCTGGTAAACCATCTATTTCCTAATGCGCTGTGGTTTAATGGAGTAATGGAATACATTACTGGTGTTCTGAGCAGTTCTGAGCACCACACTCGTTAAAAGAGGACGAGTAATATGATTGGCTGGGAATACTAATTAATGACAACAGGGAAAGCCTTTAGGCCATGCCCTCATGACACGCCCTCATGACTGTGGCATGTAGAAGTGTTTAATGCCAGCTGACGCATTTTGATGCCCCCATACCCTTTCTGGACACAGAGTGAGATATAATCCCCTGTGTTGTATGACCACAACAGAAAAGCATGTTCGTGCTATTTCTATTATGCAATGTCCATATGTTTTAGGCTTTAACTGGTTTTAATGGTTTTAAAATTCTGTTGTTGTAGGTTTAAAAAGAACATTTCTCTCACACTGAATGACAGATTATAGCCTTTATGCAGGACGAGGGTCCAGAGGTCTCTGATCCTCACTGTATCCACGCAGCACACATACACAGATCTATTACACCACTATCTGCTCTCTCTGTCTCTCTCCTCCAGCGAGGGATCTGTGTAGCTCTCCAGGCTGGTCAGCTCTCTTAAGGACAGACCTGGAGACAGTGCATGGGCGTGCTTGTCACTGAGGCCGTGAGCACACGCATGTTTGCATGTGTGGATGACGTGGGCTCTGTGTGACTGAGCAGACTGCTCACCTGACTGAACTGGACACAGCAGCTGGAAAACTGAGAGCTGGCAGCTGTAGCCACTGTGGCTGTGGTTCTGCCTGTACAGAAATTACACACTAACAAAACATTTCCAAAGACAAACATGCAGAAATTAGGAATCATCTAAGAGGGAGGATGTGCCCTTCAGGGGCAAAATATCCAATAGCAGCTCAATCGATTGAGTCTAGTTCCACAAGCAGAAGATCCTCTGAGGGTCATGCTGACAGTGAACGAAGCCCTCTCATCATCACACAGAAAAAAATGTGAAAACACACAAAGGTGCCAGCTGCCCTTTACTAAGCCGGTGTATTAAGTGCCGTGTCATCGAGCCGTGTGGGGGAGGAAGCAATGCTGACTTCCTGCCCACACAGAGGTCCTGCCCCGGTCAGCGTGTCGGCGTTCCGACAGTAAGCGCTCCTGCTTCTCTGTGCTCCAGTCCCAGATTTCCTTTCGAGGCGCCACAGTGAGGAAACGTGGCCGGGGAATTCACAGAGGTTTCAGAGAGAGAGACACAGCACGGCAGGATTACAGCCTCAGTACAAAGCCCATTAGCTGAGCCCCAGGGCCCCAGGGCCAGCCGAGCTGCTTGGGAATACCACGCTCCCTTCCTGGCTTCCTCTGCATCCCAACGGCCACCAACCCCCAGTTATATTAATATCACAAACTGGAGTCAGGCAGTACAAAGAGCCATGGAATATCTATTTTTTTCTTTTGCCATGTTAACTCGAGTTCGTCAGTGTCATAGTAATGACTCAATTAATCTCTTACCCATCCTCTCACACCACCTCACATCATACCTCCGTCCTCACCTCCACACCTTGTCCTCACCCCCACACCCTCATCCTCACCCCCACACCCTCGTCCTCACCCCCACACCCTCATCTACACCCTCGTCCTCACCCCCACACCCTCGTCCTCACCCCCACACCCTCGTCCTCACCTCCACACCTTGTCCTCACTCCCACACCCTCGTCCTAACCCCCACACCCTCGTCCTCACCCCCACACCCTCATCCACACCCTCGTCCTCACCTCCACACCCTTACCCTCGTCCTCACCTCCACACCCTCGTCCTCACCCCCACACCCTCGTCCTCACCCCCACACCCTCATCCACACCCTCGTCCTCACCTCCACACCCTCGTCCTCACCCCCACACCTTGTCCTCACCTCCACACCCTCGTCCTCACCCCCACACCCTCGTCCTCACCTCCACACCCCTGTCCTCACTCCCACACCCTCGTCCTCACCCCCACACCCTCGTCCTCACCTCCACACCTTGTCCTCACCCCCACACCCTCGTCCACACCTCCCCACCCCTCCATCCCCTGCCTGGTTCTCATTCTTGCTCAATGGGAACAAACGCTCGTCTGTGCAACATGATCGAACACAGCACAAAAGGCCGCGTGTGAATGCCATGACATTTGCACCCCTCACTGAAGAACGCTGAACGCCACTGCATTATTTTAGCCTAATGATGGATTTTAACACAGTGGGATGAAAGAAAAAGCCTAACAGCATGGATAAGAGAGAACGGGGATACTAGACCTAGGGTGTGATTCATTTTGTCTAAGACATCCAAAGGTACCAATTTACCAGGGCAAATATTAAAATATTAAAAAGGGCAAATATTAAAAATTTTAAAAATCTATTTTTCCTAGTTTTGTACCAAACACCTGTGCATAGCTGTATAAACACCTGTCCATAGCTGTATAAAAACCTGTGCATAGTTGCCTTCTCTGGCTATGTTATTAAGTTGTACAGTTTAGAAGAGTGAACATTATACACTGCAGTTCCTCGGCTGGCCCGCACGATTCATCTACACTGTTCATCTGAACACCACTGCTGACGAGTAATGACTCGGGTGATGAACTATCCCCCATTATGAAGGCCTTTTACAAGAGTCAGAGTCACTGCTGGGTTTGGAGTGGGTGCCACATATAAGCAGGCTGTAAACAGAGGTCAAACAGCAAGTACAGGAGGTCACTCAACACAGACAGCAGCACAACAACAAGACGGCCTCAAAAATGGACAGAAAAAAGACAAAGAAAGGGGTCATAGCTGAAAAGCTGCAGAACACACGAAAAAGTAAAAAAGACAAGAGATGGGGAACAGGAAAGTTCATGAAGAAGCAGGAAGTATCTCACGGTGTGAGGCAGAATACTGGAGGGAGAGAAGTGCTGGAGAAAGGCTGTGTGTCCTGCGCCGCAGCAGGAACTCGACCCCACCAAGTGCAACAATCTGTCCGCATGCACTGTGTCCAGCCACATCAAAATAGAACTGTGCGGGTCTCCCCTGTACTCTCCTCCATATTTCTCCCCCATACTCTCCTCCAGGACTGCACAATATGACATTAACAAGCCATCGTGATATGATATGGTAAAACCGCAATAGAGCCCAAGTAGTAGTAACAGAGGCACCAAAGTGCCCATTACTATACTATTCATTCTTCACGGTCATGCTGGGTAATAGCTGTAAAGAGCATAATGTAAGTTAGAAAGATTGTGTCATTATATCCATACTGTCAATAAACTGTCATCAACTATCAAACACTTCAATTATTTACATCCTCTTTAAAGTCATTAACATGAAAAACTTAGAAGCTATTGTGACTTTCTTTAATTGCAATGACCAGTGACATTTCTGCTCTCAGTGTGTGTGTGTGTGTGTGTGTGTGTGTGTGTGTGTGTGTGTCTCAGAGAAAGGTAGAGGAGATGCAGGTTTTATTAAGTCTGTTTCTTTTGTGAGATGTCAGTCGTGCCTGAGTGCGGGTTGTTGCAGCCGCAATGGTGGGAGTTTTTCCCACCAAGGTCGCCCTCTACAGCCAGACACACAGATCAGGGTAACACACACACACACACACTCACACACATACACACACGCACACACACACACTGTGGAGACCGTGGAGACCATGGTGAGAGAACAGTGGCTCTGAAGCCATATGATCTGCTGACCCACCCCCACCCAGCACTCTGGGCTGATCACTCTGGGGCTGATCACTCTGGGTTTGATCACTCTGGGTCTGATCACTCTGGGTCTGTTTGTGCCTGCACGATTCTGATCCCTCCACACACACTTCTGGATGCAGCGAATGGCGATATGCTCCATGTCCAGACAGACAAAACAGCCTTTTGTGGGAGACTACAAAGAGAGGAAGCATTTGTCTTGATGGGTTATTGGGAGAAAAAAACCCAAAAAGACATTTGCTTTGATCTGCGACGAGATCACCATCGTCAGCACTTATGTTTGCTTTGTGAGCCAACTGCACCACGCCTGGTAGAGTCTGCAGTTCCAGCAGGCAACGACAACACTGTACAGCTTAGTGAACTCATAGACATCATCAGACTGCCTCAGAAAGCAGTGGCCACCTCGCTGTCATCTACCTTAGTCAAACTGCACCGTCAGGCAGGAGACCTGCAGCGTAAACAGAACAGCTGGAAAGTGGCAGGTCTGATCTTGAGTCTTTTTCTGGAGAACAGATGAGGTTCAGTCACTCGGCGTTTAACTGGCAGCTCCAGTAGTGCAAAGTACATGCTTGTTTTGATGATTCGTTTCATCAACAACTTACTGCACCTAAAAAATCCCGCATCGCCGACGCGCTGAACAAACTTGAAGGTGCCCAGCACAGTTCTAACAGGCGTAACCTTGGTGAAAACCCCTCACATTCATCCAGACAAAAACAAGGATCTATAAGAGCACTGTGATTTAACCCCATCCAGACGATCTCCAATCTTACAGCAGCATCTTACGACTATCAGCATATTCAGAGGACTTGTCTCTCCAAGTTCTCTACAGCTATCCAGACACTGCATGGCTCTCCAATCACACACTGGTCCCTTAGGACAAGTGAAAATGGAAATGTACTTGGTCCCACGAGCATATCATTTGATTTTAATATTGCACTAGATTTCTTTATGCAGTGATGTCTGTATTTTTCCTGTTTTTCTTGTCATGAGTACACTAAGGCAAGCTGCTATAGACTAAGACGTGTATGTTAGCATACATATTGAATTTTGTGATTGCTGGCGTGTAGTGGTCGTGATGACGTGTAGTATTGGTGGTGATAATGTGAGGTCATGTGGAAAAGCATCCTTAAATGCTCACATCACCTATTTCACCACAGAAGAACACACCCTCTACCAACCAGTATTCAAGATACAAGCTGCTGCTCTGTAATTTATAATACAGCATTTCCTTACAAAGAACAGAAAAAAGAACAGATTTCCTTTCTATCTTAATTTGTATCAGCAGTGAAGACAGCAGCTCTGTGAAGTGCGAGGGAGTGGTTCTGGCTGAGGGGCAGCTACTGGAGAAGAAAGGTTAGACCCAACACATCTTATGAGTCATTCAGCATGGTCTCATCATACAGGAGCCTTCACACAGACAGATCGGAGCTCCTGAACCCTGGGTTTGAGTCTCTGGGGAGCGTCTCAATACAGCAGGCCTGCTCTCTGACATACACACACGCACCTTCTCCCTCTCCAAACATGGGGTCGACTGCAGTCGGCCTGTATCGGATTACTGTCCGGACACGCCACATTTGCACTGTCCAACACACCAAGGCCAAGTCCAGCTGCCAGTGTTTGCCATGACCAGCCGGAAGAGGCTCAAGCGCCCACGCTAAACTCAATCATGCCTCCATAATTTGATTTCCTTGAGGAAAACGGCTGACTTACATTTGATACGCACACTGACTACATCAAAATGAGATGGCCGATTCCATTTTGGTGGTAGAACATCTTTGGGCAATACCACTGCCTGTAAATTGAATAAAAGAGAGACAGACAGACAGACAGACAGACACACACACACACACACACACACACACACACACACTTTCCCTGTCTGCATGACATCAACATGTCAGCAAACAACCAAAGAGGTGTGGGGAAAGGGATGCAGGGTGTGTGGGGTGGGAGAGGGCATGGGTGGAGTGGGTGGAGTGGGTGGAGGGTGAGGTGGGTGGAGAGTGGGGTGGGTGGAGGGTGAGGTGGGTGGAGGGTGGAGTGGGTGGAGGGTGAGGTGTGGTCGGGAGGGTAAAAAGCAGAGCAGCATGGGTTTTTCTGGAAGCACCCCATGGTCCCGCTCACTCGCTTCTATCTCCGCTGTTTCCAGCCTCTCCTGATCTCTGCCCACTCATTCATCCTCTCTGTCTCTCCCTTTATCTACCTATCTCTCACTCTCTCTGTCTCTCCCTTTATCTACCTATCTCTCACTG
The DNA here is from genome assembly GCF_041902795.1 of Electrophorus electricus. Classification (NCBI taxonomy): domain Eukaryota; kingdom Metazoa; phylum Chordata; class Actinopteri; order Gymnotiformes; family Gymnotidae; genus Electrophorus; species Electrophorus electricus. The sequence continues at coordinate 19,530,423 of NC_137516.1, forward strand.
TCTCTCCCTTTATCTACCTATCTCTCACTCTCTCTGTCTCTCCCTTTATCTACCTATCTCTCAGTCTCTCCCTTTATCTACCTATCTCTCACTCTCTGTCTCTCCCTTTATCTACCTATCTCTCACTCTCTCTGTCTCTCCCTTTATCTACCTATCTCTCACTGTCTCTCCCTTTATCTACCTATCTCTCACTTTCTGTCTCTCCCTTTATCTACCTATCTCTCACTCTCTCTGTCTCTCCCTTTATCTACCTATCTCTCACTCTCTCTGTCTCTCCCTTTATCTACCTATCTCTCACTCTCTCTATCTCTCCCTTTATCTACCTATCTCTCACTCTCTGTCTCTCCCTTTATCTACCTATCTCTCACTCTCTCTGTCTCTCCCTTTATCTACCTATCTCTCACTGTCTCTCCCTTTATCTACCTATCTCTCACTCTCTCTGTCTCTCCCTTTATCTACCTATCTCTCACTCTCTCTGTCTCTCCCTTTATCTACCTATCTCTCACTCTCTCTGTCTCTCCCTTTATCTACCTATCTCTCACTCTCTGTCTCTCCCTTTATCTACCTATCTCTCACTCTCTGTCTCTCCCTTTATCTACCTATCTCTCACTCTCTGTCTCTCCCTTTATCTACCTATCTCTCACTCTCTCTGTCTCTCCCTTTATCTACCTATCTCACTCTCTGTCTCTCCCTTTATCTACCTATCTTTCACTCTCTCTGTCTCTCCCTTTATCTCCATATCTCTCACTCTCTGTCTCTCCCTTTATCTACCTATCTCTCACTCTCTCTGTCTCTCTCTTTATCTATCTCTCACTCTCTCTGTCTCTATCTTTATCTACCTATCTCTCACTCTGTCTCTCCCTTTATCTACCTATCTCTCACTCTCTGTCTCTCCCTTTATCTACCTATCTCTCACTCTCTCTGTCTCTCCCTTTATCTACCTATCTCTCACTCTCTGTCTCTCCCTTTATCTACCTATCTCTCACTCTGTCACTCCCTTTATCTACCTATCTCACTCTCTCTGTCTCTCCCTTTATCTACCTATCTCTCACTCTTTCTGTCTCTCCCTTTATCTACCTCTTTCACTCTCTCTGTCTCTCCCTTTATCTACCTATCTCACTCTCTCTGTCTCTCCCTTTATCTACCTATCTCTCACTCTTTCTGTCTCTCCCTTTATCTACCTCTTTCACTCTCTCTGTCTCTCCCTTTATCTACCTATCTTTCACTCTCTCTGTCTCTCCCTTTATCTACCTATCTCTCACTCTCTGTCTCTCCCTTTATCTACCTCTCTCACTCTCTCGGTCTCTCCCTTTATCTCCCTATCTCTCTCTTTCTGTCTCTCTCTTTATCTACCTATCTCTCATTCTCTGTGTCTCTCCCTTTATCTACCTATCTCTCACTCTCTCTGTCTCTCCCTTTATTTCCCTATCTCTCACTCTCTGTCTCTCCCTTTATCTACCTATCTCTCACTCTCTCTGTCTCTCTCTTTATCTCCCTATCTCTCACTCTCTGTCTCCCCTTTATCTACCTATCTCTCACTCTCTCTGTCTCTATCTTTATCTACCTGTCTCTTACTCTCTCTGTCTCTATCTTTATCTACCTATCTCTCACTCTCTGTCTCTCCCTTTATCTACCTATCTCTCACTCTCTCTGTCTCTCCCTTTATCTACCTATCTCTCACTCTCTGTCTCTCCCTTTATCTACCTATCTCTCACTCTCTCTGTCTCTCCCTTTATCTACCTATCTCTCACTCTGTCACTTCCTTTATCTACCTATCTCACTCTCTCTGTCTCTCCCTTTATCTACTATCTCTCACTCTTTCTGTCTCTCCCTTTATCTGCCTATCTTTCACTCTCTCTGTCTCTCCCTTTATCTACCTATCTTTCACTCTCTCTGTCTCTCCCTTTATCTACCTATTTCTCACTCGCTGTCTCTCCCTTTATCTACCTATCTCACTCTCTGTCTCTCCCTTTATCTCCCTATCTCTCTCTTTCTGTCTCTCCCTTTATCTACCTATCTCTCACTCTCTGTGTCTCTCCCTTTATCTACCTATCTCTCACTCTCTCTGTCTCTCCCTTTATCTACCTATCTTTCACTCTTTCTGTCTCTCCCTTTATCTACCTATCTCTCACTCTCTCTGTCTCTCCCTTTATCTACCTATCTTTCACTCTTTCTGTCTCTCCCTTTATCTACCTATCTCTCACTCTCTCTGTCTCTCCCTTTATCTACCTATCTCACTCTCTCTCCCTTTATCTCCCTATCTCTCTCTTTCTGTCTCTCCCTTTATCTACCTATCTCTCACTCTCTGTGTCTCTCCCTTTATCTACCTATCTCTCACTCTCTGTCTCTCCCTTTATCTCCCTATCTCTCACTTTCTGTCTCTCCCTTTATCTACCTATCTCTCACTCTCTGTCTCTTTCTTTATCTACTTATCTCTCACTCTCTCTGCCTCTATCTTTATCTACCTGTCTCTCACTCTCTCTGTCTCTATCTTTATCTACCTATCTCTCACTCTATCTGTCTCTCTCTTTATCTCCCTATCTCTCACTCTCTCTGTCTCTCTCTTTATCTCCCTATCTCTCACTCTCTCTGTCTCTATCTTTATCTCCCTATCTCTCACTCTCTCTTTCTCTCCCTTTATCTCTCTTTCTGCTCTTTTGTGTCTGCTCTGCTTTGATGTGTTCTCCATGTTGCCTCATATACACACAACATGGACCTACATCCCATGGTCCTGTACACCCACATCTGAAAACCTCCAACAAGAAAACCTACACCCACATCTGAAATCACTGAGATCAGTTCAGTTTGTGCTGACCAGAGAACGTTAGCTTATGCTTAGTCTCGTCGCTATATGCAGAAGCTGGCGGGTCTGCTGGAGCTATCTGGATGACACACGAAATGTCACGTTTCAGCGACTAAAAACTAAATCAATGGGACTTGGTGGATGAAGCGCAGACCCATCAAAGATGTGAGTTATAGATTTATCCATCTAGACACTGTGTGTATGTACCAGAACAGCTCAGAATCTGTACTGGGCCATGTTAAGTTTACACACTATGACATCTTCCAGACATGACAAGTCTGGTTTCAGCACAAAACACTATGGAATGAAAGCTACCAGTAAAATATTTGCTAAGAAGCAAACATACTTCTTTAAGTAAAAGAAAAAACAAGGAAACTCAGGCAACAACCATATACTCACGCAAGATGATCAATGCTTGAAGGGTTGTCTGTGTATCATGGGGCTGGTGGGCAGGACCGGAGGGCGGAGTTGAAGGGTGGGGCCAGAGAGTTAATTAGGCATGCTGGTTCACAGCTCCACAGCTTCACTAACCGGTCCCTGCTTCAGTCTGGGGCGATGCATAGGTCAGCCTGGAGGGGGTGCTGTGCCTGCTCTCCAGGCTCCCAGCACCTTTATTTCCGCAGGAGTGTCACCGGCTGGTGAGAGAACAGCTGGCTTGTCCTTACAGCTTCTACCTCATCACCAAGCGATGAGAGTACAACACAGCACAGCACAGAGTTTTTCCACGTCAAAACGTGAATGCATCGGACAGCACAGCCCAGAGGACTCAACAGGCCACAGCAAAGGAGCTGCCACACCCCTGAAGGCTGTCCCAGGTCTGAGGTGAGGAAGGGAGCTTTCCAATGTGGCATTCTCACTCCCAACTCCCACGATGACATGATCCCCTACGAGCTGTTTACACCACGGCCACAGGACTGAAGGAATCATCACCTAGCCCCAACCCCCCACATCAGCCCAGGATACATGGCCTCGCCTAAAATCACGGTGAGCATGGAACAGTGACGTGTTCCTAACTGTCATACAAGAGAGAGGAATTTGGTAGGGGGTAAGTGAAGGATAGAGAGCAGAAGAGAAAGAGAATGAGAGGCAGTGAAAGAGAGATAGAGAAAGAGAGAGAAAAGAAAGAAACAAGAAAGATATGAGATATTTTAATGTCAGGTGGTGAGGATGGCACCCTGATGCAAGCATCTTTTTGCACAAACACTTTCAGACTTATGTCTTTTGGCATCAACCAGACCTCATTGTTTTCAAACCATGCAGTCTTTAGAGCAGGAGACTCACTTGGATGTGATGTGAGCTAAATTGTCTAATGTTGTTTAAAGATCCGAGGGTTTCTCTGTAATACATGTGCACACACGCCCGTGAACACACGAAGGAGGATGAGAAGCAGGAGTCGGAGTTGAGCTGGTGCACGGATAAAGGATGTGGCAATAATGTCTGTGCCCGAGCTCCTGTCAGGTACCAGTTTGCCAACAAATCACGACCTGCTGGGCTACTGTTCCAGGGAAGGAGGTTCATCCACAGTGATGACTAATGCAGATATGACCAGCACACAGCCAGAGAGTTAAGACCCACAGCACAGGCAGTAGAGACTACAACTATGTTGAGAGAAACCTATAGAGCTTTAAATAATATCATTAAATAGGAGGTGCCAATTAACAGACACAATACGAGTACAACGACACAGAGAACACGAGCACAGAGACACAGAGGGAACATGAGCACAGAGACACAGAGGGAACACGAGCACAGAGACACAGAAGGAACACGAGCACAGAGACACAGAAGGAACACGAGCACAGAGGGAACACGAGCACAGAGACACAGAGGGAACATGAGCACAGAGACACAGAAGGAACACGAGCACAGAGGGAACACGAGCACAGAGACACAGAGGGAACACGAGCACAGAGACACAGAAGGAACACGAGCACAGAGGGAACATGAGCACAGAGACACAGAGGGGACACGAGCACAGAGACACAGAGGGAACACGAGCACAGAGACACAGAGGGAACACGAGCACAGAGACACAGAAGGAACACGAGCACAGAGGGAACACGAGCACAGAGACACAGGGAACACGAGCACAGAAGGAACATGAGCACAGAGACACAGAGGGAACACGAGCACAGAGACACAGAAGGAACACGAGCACAGAGGGAACACGAGCACAGAGACACAGAGGGAACACGAGCACAGAGGGAACACGAGCACAGAGACACAGAGGGAACATGAGCACAGAGACACAGAGGGAACACGAGCACAGAGGGAACACGAGCACAGAGACACAGAGGGAACAAGAGCACAGAGACACAGAGGGAACACGAGCACAGAGGGAACACGAGCACAGAGACACAGAGGGAACAAGAGCAGAGAGGGAACACGAGTACAGAGACACAGAGGGAACACGAGCACAGAGACACAGAGGTAACTCCCCCAATAACACAATTCTCCTGCTGCCTCAGTCTTGGTCCAACTGAGTAAAGCCACAGAATACCCATGTCAGTCCAAGACTGCTCTGATCAGACATGTGTGTGTGTGTGTGGTGTGTGTGTGTGTGTGTGTGTGTGTGTGTGTGTGTGTGTGTGTGTGTGTGTGTGTGTGCGTGTGTGTGTGAAGACAAAGTGAGCAGGTCTCCACAGGGTGAGTGATTACATTGAGACAAGGTACATACTGGTAGGATGGACACCACTAATCCCACAAGGGTAATCCAACCCTAGCTCATTAGCTACCAGGGACAAGATCAGTGATCAAGGAGATACTGCACGCAAATACACACACACACGCACACAGACGCTCAGACACACACACACAAATGCACGCGCGCACACATGCACACGCACACAGAAGCACAGACACACACGCACGCACACACACACACACACAAAAAGACCACAGGTATCCTCATGTGCTTCATGGCCAGCTACAAGATCACACACTGTGAAAGTTCAAATGCATATTTAAAACTTTCTTGATGAATCTGTTGCACAAGGCCCAATCTATATGTACATATCCCAATATAGCATTTATTGTGTCATCATATCAAATGCGACAGAATAGCAATTCTGACTCAGTGCCAGGACACCAGTGCCAGGCCACACCGGCCGAGGTTCTGATGGTGAGAGAGATCCAGTACCCAGCAGTCAACGCGTCACTCACCACACTACGGGCCTCACGGGACATGTTATCACTAACGTCAAGACCTACCCTGTAGCCTTGAGTCAGCGACCCTCCCGACAGCAAGGCTCCGAGGGGCACAAGAATGCTCTCAGCACACGCGCACAATGACACGTACCTGGTTGATGATGTAGACACCGTAGTCGATCTTCTGCCGGCGCAGGATCGGGTGGAGGTAGTGCAGCCAGAACTTCAGGTGGTGGTCTCGGTGCCTGAAGGGGATGATGATGGCCACCTTCTGCTTGGGCCTACAGTCAGGGGGCGTGTACCTGCCCCCGTCAGTCACGCTGGGGTTCTCCCTCTGCACCTTCTCCATGGTCATCTGGGAGCTGAATTCGATCAGGAGACGCCCCACTGCAGAGAGAGCGAACATCGTTTAGAAACATGCCCCACCTGAAGGGAACAGTACAAAACTGCAATTTGTTCATTAGCCATTACATAAAGGCCAATGGAGTAACAATAATCTCAATAATTTATAACAGTAAGTCTCAGTTTGTTTCTGTTTCAATATATTATCATGTATGTATCATTAATTTTGCTAAATTTAAGACACATCATCATCAACCCAGAAAATATAATGCGATATATGCAGGTAGCATAATTTTCACTTTAGCCATGTGACCAGTAGAGGGCAGTCTCCTCTCCTACCGCCAAGTCACTAGCTTAATGTTGATCCACAGATCTTAAGCAGAAATAACCAATTAATATAGCCTGAGCTTCCAATGTGATCAATTACAGACCTGAGTATATCTTCATATGTACACTCTACACAAGCTTTACAAACAGCACAGCTGGCAGTGTTTGTGGACCAGTCAGAGAACCTTCTGGAGACAGTGGTGCAACACAGCCCACACCACATGCAGCAACAGATGGGCACCGTGCCTGCCATGGTCATGGGTTATGCAGCTTTGCAAAAAAACAACAAAAATCCCTGTAAAATCTGCTCCTCATGTACCCTGTTTCTCACCATATGACACCCCACATCACACCATATGACACCCAACATCATACCATATATCACCCCATATGACACCCTACATCACACAGTATATCACCCGACATTACACCATATGACACCCCACATCACACCATATGACTCCCAACATCATACCATATATCACCCCATATGTCACCCTACATCACACCGTATATCATCCGACATCACACCATATGACACCCCACATCACACCATATGACACCCAACATCACATTGTATATCACCTGACATCACACCATACGATACCCCACATCACACCATACAACACCCCACATCACCCCATATGACACCCCATATCACTACATGACACTCCACATCACCCAGTATGACACCCCACATCACCCAGTATGACACTCCACATCACCCTGTACAACAATCCACATCACCCAGTATGACACCCCACATCACCCTGTACAACACCCCACGTCACCCAGTATGACACCCCACATCACCCTGTACAACACCCCACGTCACCCAGTATGACACCCCACATCACCCTGTACGACACCTCACATCACCCAGTATGACACCCCACATCACACTGTACAACACTCCACATCACCCAATATGACACCCCACATCACACTATACAACAACCCACATCACCCAGTATGACACCCCACATCACACCATACAACACCCAACATCACCCCACTTCACCCAGTATGACATCCCACATCAGCCAGTATGATACCGCGCCTCTGCCTTCCTCCTCAGTGGTGTCCACACCATTATGAATTCCTGCTCTCATGCTGTTCAATAAACATCATAAGAAAGGGAGTTACAGTTCGTGGAGCTTGTGAAACATCACTGTGCCGTCATTCTGCTGGGATGCTGGGAGGCGGAGTCAGAATAAGCCCCGCCCACCAAACCACGCTGTCAACACAGCACCTCTGACCCTAATTGCTTTATTGATATAAAGACAGGAGACTAACAGCGTCACCTTCTCTCTCTCTCTCACACTCACACACGCACACACACACACACACACACACACACACACACACACAAGGACATTCAGGTTTAGGACTATAAAATGGAGTTGCGCAGCATCATTGGGCATGTGTGCGTGCATTTCTGTTTGCTCCTCACACACTTCATAAACATAAGCACCAGTGGAGCAGGTCAGCGTGCAGCAGACGGATCGTGGATGTAATTGAGTTATTTAGTTTCATTTTTCCTTCTTGCTGTCTGGCCCTGAGATAAAGTGGCGCATGCGTCTACCGAGCACCCTCCACCTCCAACTATGGGCTGATCTTCATAATCACGTTTCCACTCTTTCTGTCCAGCCACTGACGGCTTCTGTCGAGTGTTTCCATAAATATGCTGTAATTGCTCCTTCCTTGCAGACACAGCAGGCCAGGGTGGGGGTGTGGGGAGCGATGGTACTATTGTGTCCACTTTTTATGAGATGCGCCAGACACCAGCATAATTACGACTCTCCGCTCTTCCTCTCAGAAAACTGGGCTCTGTCCTCTGACTTTCCAAAGATCCCTTTGAAGTGTTTTATCCACAAAGGCAGACTGGATCTGGGCGGTATTAATTAGAGGGGTAGGATTAAAAAAAAGTAAAATATCTTTTTTAAAAAGTCTCAGACTTAGGGGAGGTCAGGGTGAATGGATGAGTGAGGATATCCTAGATCACAAATTCTGTATCCTTGCAGCGGCACAAAGCAAGGGGTGCTGATCTGAGACCAGTTTAGCTTGCTTCAATGATTAACCCTGGATCGGCGGTTCTCCTGTGACAGGAAGCATGCACAGTTCAGATCCAGCCCACATGCTGTAGGGTCTGTGTTGTCCTAGACATTGTGTGCTCCCACACACACAGGCACACATACACACACACACACACACACACACACACACACACACACACACACACACACACACACACACACACACACAAGCCATTGATGAAACAGGGGTAAAGAGACAAACAGCTGACCGTAATCATTCAACGTCCAGCACACAGTGCTGTAATTTATTAGCCACTGGGCTTAAATCCGTGGGGTGACGTGCCGGTGGACGTGTTGGGTGACTTGCTGGGTGACGTGCCGGGTGACAGAAGCAGTGTTTGCTATGAAAGACACCCGCACCTTATGACCGGCCAGCCCGTGAGATAGCAGGTTATACAAAGAGAGAGATAAAGGGAGGGAGAGAGAAAGAGTCTGCAAATGAGAGACTGAGAGAGCTGGAGGGAGGGAGAGGGAGAAAGAGAAGTAAAAGGAGGAAGAGGTAGTGGGAAAGGAGAAAGAGAGAGAGAAAGAAAGAGTGGGAGGGAGGGAGAGTTGGAGACAAAGAGAAGCATAGTGCAGAAGGAGTGTATCAAAACAGACAAATCCAAACTCTGTGCCAACTTCTCACTGCAGTAGGACCACTGGTCTGTGATTCCAGATGGAGATTAGTAGCATTTGAAAATCTTCTTAACTCAAAGCAGGAGAAAAGCCTAATCCAATCACTTCGCCCCGCATTAAGAGGCAGAGTGTGGTTGAGATTTAATCAGTTCTCTCACCTGTTCTCCCACTGGGGTTACGACCATCAGTTTGGCTCAGAGTAAAAAACTCTGAGGGCTTTACTGAAGAAACACTGGGGGTCCATTTCATTTTATTTTAAGTGTTTTTGTTTGGGTTTTTTCTTTTTGGTTAAAAGATGTCGACATATTATTCTACTCCTCTAGTGCTTCACATGGCAACTTCACACGGCAACTTTGTCAAGAATGTGTTTGGACAGCTTTTAAAGACAAGTCAACAGCCCCTCCTCTAATACACCACATAACATCACCTCTCTCCAGTCACAATGAGAGCGTTCCAGTGAGATAGGAACAAGCAGAACGATGGAGTTTGTCACAGTAGCTGCACGGATCAGACACTGCCCAAGACGTGCTGTGAAGGCCCAGTATGGTGAAGTTGCCTGGCTGGTACGCAGCATCCACTTGAAAAAATGGGCAATAATCACCAGGAAGAACCAGAGATGTTTCTCATAAAAACAACAGCCTTGTTTCACTCTTCACACCTGCCAAAACTATTAACCCATCACATTCTCTGGCTGGTGTTTGTGATGTGTAAGTCCACAGTGCTACAGTACAGTGTGCCAGGTTCAGAGCTCTCAGTCTAAGCAGAGGCATCTGTGACTGTGAGCATAACCAGTGAAGGACCAGCAAGAGGGAGCTGTAAAGAAATGGAGGATGAGACAGTGAACAGATGGAGAAGTGCTGGAACACAATACTGCTCGGGAGGAGGGGTTGTGGGAACGAGGGAGTGAGGGAGAGAAAGAGAGGGAGCAATGAACGAGTAGGACAAGACATGAGGAAGGGAAAACAAAAGAAGTGGTGAAGACCAAAGTGGAGAGAGGATAATTTAGCAAGAGGAAGAGAGAAAGATGGATTGTGTGGTGGAGAGAGCGAGAGAGCGAAAAAGAGAGCACGAATGAGAGAACGCAAGAGTATGAGCAAGAAAGAGGGTGAAAGTGAGACAGAGCAAAAGAGCGAGTGAAAGCGAGAGTGAGCAAAACAGCAAGTGAGAGAGAGAGAGAGAAGGGGGACGGACAAGCTGAGCTGTGACACATTTTTTCATTCCTCTGGGCCAATGGAGCCCTGGTTTGCAGCTTATTGCCTCTCAACCCTAACCTTTGACCCAGACAGAGGCCACGCTCACGAGCCAGAATCTGCTGGCAGAATGTGCTTCAGGCCAAGCAGGAGGCCAATCACAGCCTCTACACAGGCCCCGCCTCATGCAAGCCCCGCCTCACACACGAAGATCTGAGCACATAGCAGTCGCCCGGACTAATTTCTAAGTTTGGAAATCTGCAAAACGCTGAAAGGTTCTTTTCCATGCCCTGTCAAGTAGTGGGCAACGGAGGGAGCTGCCCCCCCTCCCCATGCCCTCAGTGTCCTGCTGTGCCCCGCCCCAATCCACAGTCTCCGCCCCATGTAATGCACATCTCACGCAGAGAGGGTGTTAGTTGTTCCCTTACCTGCATGGGGCGTTAGATGTTCTGAGCCCATGCATTTCGCAGCTGCGCTACCCTGCACTGGAGGCAGGCGGCATTACTGCAGCGCTTCAAAGGCAGGGCATGAGGCACAGGGATCAAGTTCTGGCCCCGGACCGCCTGGCCAGAGGAAGGATCGAAGGGCCGAGCGTATCGGGTTATTACCTACGCTCACTGAATAAAAAGTGACTAAGGCTGAATGCTGCGGTACATACAGGCGCTGAAGACAAAGACACTGAATTCTCCACTGACATGGAGAAGGTGGAGGATGATTACTCCAGTCAGTAGTCTACTAAAAGGTGATCTGGTGATATCAATGGTTGTTTCTCTCATCAAAAGCAAGACTCTCTCTCCACTCCCACCACAGCCTAAATCACAGCTACGTCCACCTATTCACAGGAACAGGCCTCATTCACACATTTAATTCTGGGTCATTATGAAATTCTCTTGACAGTCTTCTACATCCAGTGCTCTGACACGTGTTATTTTATGTTGTGAATATGAAAGTAAGCCTATCCATCTACTATAATTCCCTTCAATATAATTTGAAATCAATTTGAATTTTATTTGTATAACGCTGTCAACATCAGACTTTGTCTCAAATCAGATTTGCAGAAGCCACAGGTCCAGATCCCTAACGAGCAAGCCGAGGACAACAGGGGTAAAGGACACGAGGAAGAAACTATGACAGGATCGGACTCGGAAGAGAAACCCATCCTTCATAACAGTGTTCACACAAGTAACAGTAGTAATACATGGAAATAACTGAACTGGCACGCAGTGGAGTGCTGCTAGCTGCAAGTATAACTCTGAATGAGATCATTCAGAATGGAGTTAAAAGCGCAGGAGTGACCAGTCAGAGGCAGTACCCAGGCAACGTGAGAATGGAGAAGTAAACAAGCTTATAATCATCTCACTGTTCAATCACACAGCGACTCACTGCCATTTCCTGTTAGTCTGGCTGGTGCTCTATGGGACAGTGAGGACTGTATGTGAGAGTGTCATCAGGACAGAGAGTGACAGAGAGGAGTGAGAAAGCGCCGAGTCATGACATGACCCCCAATGCTATTATGTTTAGACCCTCCAGTCCCAGCTCGAACTGGGGGGGACCTGCGTCCTTAACTGTCCTGCTGACAGCCTGGTGGAGTCCATGACTTATAAGGGGTGCTGTAGAACACTGGGAATTTTGCACAGTGAGAGATTTCCAGCAGTGTGATGTGAGCTCATTAGCACACAGTACAGCTGTGCGGCTTCACTATCTTTTTGGCACGCAAGTATTTAAATTCCACTTGACCTTAAAACCTCGATTAGAAATTGCTGCAAATGCAAGCATTCAATCAATGCTAAAAGTTCCGACCCAGGAAGCAGAGCTATTTACCATCCTTTCAGGATGCAAAGCCTGAAAACAGGACGCTTGCTCCAGCCCTCAGTTTTATCAACTGCTGTCTGTGGCTTTAAACTGTTAAAAACGCGGACTCAGGTGATGTAAGCACCGGCACCTCAAAACAAGACAAAGCAATCTAATGTGGGCCATACCTCATGACCTAATCAAACATAATGAGGCAGAAACATCAGAAGACAAGCTTTTATAGCTGCAGACATCCCCCCAAACCACAGGCTAGCTTATGCCTGGCGAGATTGTCCGCCTGGCTATGGAGCAGCTGCTGTTCTGCCTGCAGGGATGTGAGGAAGGTTTGATCAGCCCTGGACAAAGGCTCAGAGCAGAGCCGTCCTTCAGGTGTGGAGGATTCTGGAAGCAGTGCTCCATTCAGCACCCCCACCCCGCCCCCGCCGAGCAGGGAGTTTTTGCATCGCTCCCTCTCTGAGCCAGATCCCATGTTCTCCGAAGCCCACACAACAGAACCGACTCCTGAGTAGGCCCCAAGCCCTGGCACACAAAAGGAACAGCTGACAGAGACTCAGAGTGGAGGCAGAAAGGGTCCTTTTGTTTGGGGGTCCGCCAGCTGCCATACCCCCCCCCCTCCCCCAATCAAACCCAGCCTTTCATGTGCAGCCATGGAAACACAGCCAAAAAAACGGGGGCGGGGGGACCTGCCCTCCTCCTCCTCCAATCACAGGGTTGCAAGCAGGAGCCGGAAGGGGCAGCCTGGAGCAGACTGAGGGTGCCCCAGCCAGGTGGCCTTTGCTGGGCCACTCCTCTCTGCAGGCTTCCATACAGCTCTGCTGGAAAAGCATACTTGAGTGTTACATGCTCACCAAACAACACACAGCACAGGTCTTGGTTTCAGCCATCTGATGGACAACATGTGTCCTGTGGCATTCGCTCCATGCCCACCAACACTCAGACAGGACCATGCAAGTGCTTTGATATCTAGACTTTCTGTGGTTGGGTAGTTTGAGGCTATTAAACAATCGAGCCAGACTGCAATTTCTTTCCACACTCTTTGGCACTGGCTGGGGGCAAAGCACTGTGAAATTGGGCAGTTTCCTCTGGCTGTTTCTGAATCCTCTGTCACCCCTGCACCAACCCTCCCATCACATGAAAACAACATAATGAAGGTCAGGGACAGGAGGCAGTCTGCAGAAAAACACAGCTGATGGCAGTGTGATGACAGCCCCTCTGAATTACACTCTACAGACACCTGAAAGCACACAGAAGAAACGAGGAAGCCAAGCCTTATCTGTTACAGAAAGTGGAGGAAAGCCACAGACTAGGTGTAGCTCAGTTACTGGCAATAAATTCCTTTTTGAACAATGAGATTTTAGTAATTTTGACAAATCACTAGCCCAGGAGGCATGGTCTAAAAACCGAGAGGTGGAGCACATTATCCCAGGAGGTGTGGTCTAAAGACTGAGAGGTGGAGACATTAGCCCAGGAGGCATAGTCTAAGGGCCGAGAGGGGGAGCATGTTAGCCCAGGAGACATGCACTTTTCTACATGATTTATTAACTTTATTCTTCGCAATGTTTTATTCCTATATTCTGATGCTGATACTAGCAGAAACTTATATTTGAAAAATTATTCTCAAGCACAATCGTCGTAAAGTAGTTTAGCACTGATTATCAGTACTGCTCATAGTCGTATTTAAAATCAAGCTTTATACTGACCGTATGATACCTGAGAAACTGTCAACTTTACATTAAGCTCTAAATCTTTCAGAAACACAGACTTCATTTAGCATTCTACTTCATAAACAATTTTAAAGTTCCAAAGATACCAAAAAATAAATAATTGATTACAACATTAAATGAAGCAGTGGGAAGAGGACCAGTTTCAAAGCCTCACGCAATAAAAAGCAACTAAGTATCTCTTCTGTTGGATTTCAGTGATGGCACACTTTGGAGACAAATGCCCCTGTGATCAAAGTTAAATTGGGTTGTTTTTAATTATCAACTGCACTAAAATGGTACAGGATATATATGCATTCTATCAGTGCTATTTCTGAGATTTGAAAGGCTACTTTCAGTCTCTAACAATCATTCTAAACAGACAAATTATGCCACCAAAAAAAACCCTTTTTTTTGTTGGTTTTTGCCTAGGAGACAGGTTGTTTGGACGTAGTGTGTGTATGACTCAGGAACATAGGTTCAAGGAAAGGTCAAGGTTCAAGCAAAGACAGGGGTCTTAGTTAGCTAGCTTATATTGTCGTGAGCATGTCAAAGTGAAGTCAGATAAATGAGCCACTTGTTTCACTAGAGTATTGGGAAAACCAAGAGTTCCAGAGGGTTATTTTATGTCCACAGCCCTTTACTAGAGACAGATGGTATGATACAGCAACTGTAACACTCTACAGTTTCACCTTTATAGCTGCTTTTTTGAAAAACAATTAGCACTTGCAAAACTGGAGGATTTCACTGCGTATCACATTTTTTCCTATTACCCAAAAATATGCCATGCCCCTGCACCAAATACTTAGAATAATTAACAATTCGTGAGTCTAGTTTTGGCAAAGAATCATGTAAAGCCATAATTTCCACTCCCAGTGGATACAATAATGGCTTCCTAGTAATCTGCCATTGTGCACATATTTTCCATGGACAACGGGTCTATGAATTCTCTCCAGCAACCCATGTTTGCTGTTTATGCTTGTAGTTCTCTTTAAGCAACTTACTTGGCATGCTGGGAAATCCACCAGCTCTGACAGCTCTGTCCCTCTGACAGAAAATCAAAATGAAGAAATGTAATGCACCATTAAAGCCTTGTTATGATTTCTGTCAAGACATTTCACTTAAAAGCCTGCCAGAAGTGCTGAGATCGCCTATTACAAGACTGTCAGTGTATTTTTTAACTTCGAACAAAAGTAGCCTTTTTACTGAAACCAGAAGCTAAAAAGTCCTTCTTCTGAGTTTGGTCCCCAGAGTTAGAAAAACAGCAGTGCAGCCCTGTTGTAGACAAAGACTGGAGTTCAGTCATTCCGGTGTGCTTGGCAGTAGAACCATGCGGTTGGAAGGCCTGTCTGCCTGCCTGTCTGCCTCTCTGTCTGTCTGTCTGCCTGCCTGCCTGTCTGTCTGCCTGTCTGGCGCGGCCCAGATCCTGTTATTTTCAGCTGCCCTGAAGCCTGGGGTTCACCTGAACCACATACATCACTCTCTCCTGCCAACTGGAGGGATACACGAGCAGAATCCCTGGACCAGCAGACAATTCTGATTCAAAGACCCAAACCAGGCTTTTGGTATGAAGCAAATGTTCTGATCTGGGTCCAAGGAGAGAAGATCTTACCAAGAGCTGAGTCAGCGGGGAGCGATTATTGAATGGGGGGGACAAGATTTTTATAACTGTCACATTTTCCCAACAGTAAAAATAATTAGATCTCAGAATATTGGCTTCATACAAACTTGAAGTGACCTTGAACAGCAATTGAAGGCAAACTGAGTAATTGTCTATGCAATTAGCAAATGTTCTGTCTACTGCTGAAGTGCACCATCACAGAGCCAGGCTGTACAGTTAATCTCCTAATAAAACAGAAGCAGTCTCCTCATCCCAGGACCCACACTTCTCCTAACCCTTCTCTAACCCTAACCCTAACCCTTCCCCATGGCCTTTTCAGGGCAAGCAATTGGAAGAAACTCAAACCAGTAAGGAGAAACCCAGCCTTCTCCATTTGAGAAAGCAAAGCCTTTGAACCAGGCCTCCAGAGGCTTTGGATATATGAGCAATACCGGCTGCTGCTGTTACTGCTGAAGACTGTCCTGCCAGCATCCAGATGGGGCGTGGCCTACTTCCTCCAGTCACAGCTGCTGTCTGTCATTCGCCGCCTGCTACCAGCCAGCACTGCTGTAATGAGGGCCACTCGGGACGTTCAGACTTCAGCTTCAAAGTCTTCGCTCTGTACACAAACTGCTCTCATGGCAGCATATTGGACACTATTGTGGTTTTAAATCCTGAATCAGAGATTTGAAAGACAAAGTGTCACTGAATGTTTCACTCTGGAGACAACAGGGACCTCCTACAGTGTCAAGGACAATCTTTAAATGCAAAAAACAAACAAATAAAAAATAAGCACATAGAGTTAAAAAAACAAAACAAAACACCTTGCCTCAGGAAGGGGAAGAACATGTAGTACAATTCTCTGAGGTGTTTGGTAATCCATGGTGTCTTCACTCATCAACCCTAAATCTAACCAACCCTAACCATCATCATCTCTAACCCTAACCAACCTTAACCCGAACCCTAACCATCATCAACCCTAACCATCATCAACCCTAACCATCATCAACTCTAACCATCATCAACCCTAACCCTAATCATCATCAACCCTAACCATCATCATTCTTAACCATCATCAACCCTAACCTAACAATTATCAACCTGAACCTTCTGTTCAGGACATTTCTGCTAATAATTGGAAAAAACAATTCATTTGTTAACAGAATTAAACCAAGTTTGCACCACTGTTCTGCTCTAGATCTCTTGCAATTCTGACTGTGTGTAACCTATATGACAGCAATTATGCAGTGTGGAGGCTTGCGCATACAAGGCCAATTATTTCAGCATCAGTGCAATATAACCACCATCCAGTGCATGCTCTAACTGTGCACTGCCCACCTCTGACCATTCTATGCCCAGTTCTAAGTGTCCTCTATCCATGTTCTAACCATATTCTGGTTAGCATGCAACTTCCAGAGCTCAGACTTCACTGGCATCATTTCTCCACACCTGAGGTTCCCGTGATTTATGAGCAGCTTGACAACTTGTGCATGCATCACTGTTCTGCCTGAATCAAATTACCTAGCAGTGCTCATCTATAGCTGGAAATAACTAGCTCCAGCAATTTCACAGCACAACCAGCACTTAAAATATCTCGCCGTGCTGCCGAGGTATGATCAGAGGTTAGGAAAGAAATGAGAAGCCATCGCTGACCAAATACTTTCTTCTGTGAATAAACACAGAGGATATACAAGGACAAATGCCTTCCTGTTATGTTCGCAAGTTGGAAGCTAACGATCTGACTTCAAAACACTGTCTTTTGCCTCAGACTTTGTGAATCATGATCTTCCAAAGTCAAATCCTCAAATGTGTGTGCTGTGGGAAACGATTAAGTTAAAAAGGCTTTATGTTCAAAGTTTGTAGCTCTTCTCAGTGCAACAAGAAGTTTCCGAAGCTGGCAATCTGCCAAAAATAATATTCACTAATTTCAAAGAAGACAATATTCAAAGCATCAAAATGAACTGTCAGCAATTTTGTGTTCTGGGGAATCATCATACAGTAAATTCATCAGAACATGACAACAAACAGAGAAAGATATGGAGATGCAGAACCTCAATCTGACAAACAACAGAACAAAATGTCTTTATAGGGAAAGCCAGGCTTTGCTGACATTTCAGAATTTAGTCAGATTAAGGGCTGGGTTCAAGACCTGGGTATGGTTGATGTCTTTGTCACAACTGTTTTTAGATGGCAGAGAAATTATTACATGTCACACAGACTACACCCCCTTGCCTTTTTAAAAAACAGGGGCATGGATTCAGAGGCCATCTAAAAACAAAGTAGAACATAACAGCCTTGACAAATAACTTATTTGTACACATCGCTCCAAGGGGAGCTCCAATACCTGAGTGCAGGAACCTTCACCACCAAGCAGCAGGAGGTTAGCGGACTTGCTCGAGAATAGCAGGAAACAGCTGGGATCTAATCCATACCCTCTCAGGGCTGGAATCAAATCCATACCCTTTCAGGGCTGGGATCGAATCCATACCCTCTCAGAGTTGGGAATGAATCCATATTTTCTCAGAGCTGGGATAAAATCCATATTTTCTCAGAGCTGGGACTGAATCCATACCCTCTCAGAGCCAAAAATTGATGTGGCCTTAAATGACCTGTGTTGGGCTTTCCCCCATTTAATTACCATCTCCAACACACATTAGACTTAAAAATAAATCATATGAATACAAGTTTACTTTATACAGATCCAAGTCAACTGTTGAGGGCTAGCTTTGGGGGGCTTGATGGAATCTTATTTAAAGGCAGTAAAAGCTTTTCAAATGAGAGCTATTTTGGCACTTAAGCAATGTAACTATCATCTGTGGTGCTTCAAGAATAATCAAATCTACTCCCTGTGATGTTTCTCTCCAAGACCTCTATACTGAATAGCATTGAAAGTCACTTACTATATGTCGGTTCACTAAATAAATGTCTACTCCTAAGAAGCAACATAACACCTATCAAGGTTTTTCACAACATGTAACCTATTGACTGGCAGGAAAATTCATATATGGTCATCCTTGACACATATGGTCTCTCCGTCGCAACAGTCACTTACCAAACAATTTCATCTACTAGACAACCTCATGGAAGTCTGCTGAACTAAATCCATAAATCAATATGGAGGTGTTTTTTCTTCCACCCCAAAAATAGTCCAAGTTAATACCATTACTCCTGAAAGCTTGAAAAAAGAAAAACCTCCATAAATCAAGTGTGGCATTTATTTTCTTTCCAGAAAGAGAGCAGTTGTTTCCATCTGCAGCAGAGGTGGGAGGCAGTGGCCGGGAGCGTGGAGTCTGCTGTCCCCTACCCCATCGCACCCCTCGTCCCTCTGCTTTTCACCTGATATGAATCAACACATGAGAAAAATGAGAAAATGAGCTCGGCGTGCCTTTGGCGACCTGATGTGTCCTCTCACCTCACCTCCCCACTATTCCCTAATAAAGAGTGCAAGAGTTCTCAGCTAAATAAATGCCAGTCCAGCATTAGGGATTTTGGTTCTGCTTGCTGCCTTCCGATGGCCCATGATAGCCTCCCTCCACTGTGTTTGTGTGCAGTGATTCACACTTACACATGATCCGCACTTTCTGATATGACTTTGGTTTCTTTTTTGTTGTAAGTAAGGAGAAGGTACATTATAGAACACCAAAAAAAGAAATCAGTAAAAAATGCCTCAGCAGAAAATGTTTTAAGGGACAAAGACTCTAATGTTGCCTATTCCTAACAGAAGTCACTTGTCTGACCACACCTCCAGGGTTAGCATATTCCATGCATAGCATATTCCATCCATATTCTTTAGACCATGCGTTCTGGGCTAGTGTGCTCCACCTCGCTGCACATTAGACCACGCCTCCTGGGCTGCTGTGCTCCACTTCTCTGACATTAGACCACGCCTCCTGGGCTGCTGTGCTCCACTTCTCTGACATTAGACCACGCCTCCTGGGCTGCTGTGCTCCACTTCTCTGACATTAGACCACGCCTCCTGGGCTAGGGTACTCCACCTCTCAGACCTTAGCCTACCCTGCACATGTTCTTCAGGGGAAAGGAACTCTCCAAGACAGGGCTATCTGATTTTCTCACGTTCTCACAGTCTTTATTTTTCTGTAGGTCACAGGAAACAAGGTTCTCGCTGAGAGAGACATCATTGATGTGGCATGATGAGGAGAAAACGTGGCACAATGCATGGGGATGTGAAACAGTCTTTTTTTATTTGCCAGTCCACATTGCAGTTGGGCGTTTTAATTGCCATCACGCTATGGCTGTTCAGGCTTGGAGACGTTTCTTTGAGGCTTTCAGAGGTAGACTTCACCTAATTGCAATACCACTGATGTGCATATTGAGCTGTAAGAGAAATATGAATTATTAAGACATATAGCTACATTACCTTCATGAAAAAGTTACAAGTCAATGGCAACCAGAAATATCCCATTACTCCAGACTGGGTGACCATACCTCTCACATGCTATATGACAGACAATTTCTGACTACATGCTCTTTTATTCCACATTGGAAATATCCCAAATGTAACCTATTAGTGGTTTAGCAGTTGTAAGATCTTTTATTGATCTTAAGGCTCTGTACTTGTGGCTCTGTACTTGTGGCTGCCAGACAGAAGGTCACTTATCGTATTAATTAACAAATGACCATCAAGCTAAGCTTACTGTATTAAAAGGGCCATACACACACACACACACACACACACACACACACACACACACACAAACACACACACAAACACACACACACACACACACACACACACACACACACATATATACATACACATATACAAATACATATGCAAATACACATACATATACCCCCAGATACTTTCATCTTTTTAGGCCCCACGGGGTGCTTCCTGACTTCTTTTCCATAATCAAGTTGTCTGATGAAAGTTAAACACATTGCATGCTGTTAATAAATAATCAAACTATCTCTGAATAAATGAACAAAGCCATGTCTGGGAAAATAGAAACATCAGTCTGGTCTGACCTGATTAAAAAACTCTAAAGAGAGTCTGAAAACCAGAGCTGAAATGCTTTGCGATCTAGTTAAATATTTACAATTAAGGTCAAGTAGATGATTTGACAGCTCCAACTGCAGCAGCTGTGTACATCTGTTTGTCCACACACGCACCTTCCAGAGTTCCATGGAGGGGAATTCGGCATTTCTCCAATTCTCTTCCCAGATATCAGGCCTCTGTTTTGTCATTTATCATTTTGAGGAGTCTGCTGTTCAGTCTAGTTACAGCACCGTCTTAATAGCCACCTGTGCAAACGCGGGAATTGAAGCAATTCTCTGTTCTTGCCCTGACCCCACCCCTTTAGCCAGGAGCAACCCATGTTTGGCATGCATCGATCCCGTGTCCACTATCTTCTCTAAGACGCTGACCCGATGTGACAGTCTTAATACCACCAACCCATTAAGTGTGGGGTGGGGCTGAGAGAATGTGTTTAGCTCGCCACGCATCCAGGCAGGCCAGCAGTTCATCAAAACAGGACAGCCTTGTGGAAGCGTGCAGTGCTGCAGAGAGCAGACTCATTTAGCAGCTCTGGGCACGTCCAGACCACTCTGCTGTAATCGTTAGGATTGCTCTGCACGTCTCGGCAGGTAATCGCAGCCACCGAGCGGCTGGATCCGGAAGGCTGGCTGTGTTTAGCAGGCCCGCTCCACTGCACAGGGGGTTTGAGGGGCAGCACCTGGCTAAGTCTCAGCACAGGTACTACATGGGCGGTGTGTGTCACCACGTCTGCAGGGGCTTCACTTCACTGACTTCCCAAAGCTCTTCAGTCCACCCACTCAAGAGAATGAGAGGGTAACGCCACAGGACGGCCAGTCAAGGAGCCAAGCAGGTTTTACTGTTACTGTTGTTGTTGATGGTGAGTAAAACCTCTGGGTATCACTACACCAACAGCTAACGGACAAAATTGTCACAAAACACAACAGGCAAGGCTTTCTGGCTCCGCAACGTGGTTTTAAAAATTGTAGACCTCATGTTGAATTTACAACACACGCTGCAGTTTCTGGATTTACAATGTGTACCCCAAAGAAAAGGCAAAAAGGTACTAACCTCACACCCATTTTGTGACTAAGCATCTCTTCATGGCCTGGAAAACACAACCGAGCAGAGGGAAAAAAGACAAGTATTGCACAATGAGACTAGGCGCATGAAGCCCATATCCTCTAGAACTACATATCTATTGAGGAAGGTGATGAAGAACATGGGATCACTGGGGGGTGAAAGATGGTGAAGGACTATTTATGGGCTATGCTCTTTCTCTTAGAAGTATACAGCACAGCCTGGGGAAGCCAACAAGAGACACGGGGCCACAAGGACAAACAGAGGGATGCCCTTCTGTTGTTAGTCAGCCCTAGGGTAGAAAGTCACGAACCAAGTGAAGAAGAAGATGGTGCGGGGGGACATCTGAATAATTAAGGATGGATACTAGCTAGAAGTTCCCCTGTATTAATTAAATGGATGCTGACATAAATGCTAATAATATCATGCTAATTTATCTGTACTTATTCACTAACCATGCCAAGATTGGCTCTTCAGTTCCCTTTAAAAAAGGCAAAAGATTTGTAAACTTCAAGAGATAGTATCACCTCTTTCTGCCTTATCTGTTGTGGTTATACATACACTGGCTGCAGTCTTAAACATGGGGTCTGAATTGAGCCCCTTCCATACAAATCTCCTCTCAAAAGGGGCTCAATAATACTGATGACCTTCAAGAAAATAACCGGGAACCAGGGTCCTCCTGACCACAGCACTGGACGGGCTTGTGGCCCACTGGATGCAATGCAGCTGTTCATCTGCTGCACTGCAGAGGGCAGGGCTGCACAGTGTGTTCCTCTGGAACCTGGTGTGGGACGTACATGAGGTTCTTCTAGAGCCTGGTGTAGAATGCACACAGAGTGTTCCTCTAGATCCTGGTGTAGATCGCACACAGAGAATTCCTATAGGGCCTGGTGTAGAATGCACACAGAGCGTTCCTCTAGAGCCTGGTGTAGAACGCACACACAGTGTTCCTCTAGAGCCTGGCGTCAGACATACACAGAGCGTTTCTCTAGAGCCTGGTGCCAGACATACACAGAGCGTTTCTCTAGAGCCTGGTGTAGAATGCACACAGAGAGTTCCTCTAGAGCCTGGTGAAGATCGCACACAAAGCGTTCCTCTAGAGCCTGGTGTAGAACGCTCCTACAGTGTTCCTCTAGAACCTGGTGTAGAACGCTCACAGAACATTCCTCTAGAGCCTGGTGTCAGACCTACACAGAGCGTTCCTGTAGAGCCTGGTGTAGAACGCATACAGAAGGTTCCTTTATCCTTTGCCACAAGCTTTCGCCTCATTTACTGACCTTTTTTGTTTTAACTGGGAAGAGAACCAAATACAACACCTGTTATTCTGAGCGACTGGTCCGAAAACCCTTCAGATAAAGCTCTCATAGAGGCGATGTCAGACAGAGAGAGGCTCCGCTGGGCATGGCTGCCGTCACATGACTGTGGGCAGATTTTACAGAAGCACTTCAGGGACTATGATGGGGAGGATGATGAGCCCCCTGCCTTTTTTGTAGTGGCTCACAAGCTGTTGGTCATTAACCTCCATCCAAGAATGCAAAGAATGGGAAGCACCAGGGAGCCTCCACCCACACATCCCACCTGCCAGGCTGGGCCATGAGCAAGGACAGACCCTGGCTTCTCCCTCAGCCCTGTCCCCAACCCTAGAAGATGTACGACAAAAAGATGTACCTGGGACAAAAACCTTAAGCAATGCCTCTTGTCGAAGGACTTGAATAAGCCCCTCAAAGCTCCAGGTAATATACATCCAACTTAGCCCAATAAGACGTGTGAGAGATCACTGAGATTGATAAATAATCAGAGAGCTGATCCAGGATCAGGAGTCTTACCCCGATAAGCACACAACCATAGACTTGCTGTGGGAAGATGACAACCTGCTTAATGTGATAATAGGCTGTTTGCACAGCTATCAAATTTGGACCAGTTTTTCAGTGTAACTTTACTTTATGTGTTTATTTATGTCTCGGTCAATATTATTTTCCAAAATGTTTGGCAGTTTTCTAATATGCACCATCTGCCGTTCCCCAGAGCATTCGCCCGCAGACTCGCTCATCCTGTCTCAGCAGCCAAAATCTAAAACTCTGCACAGTCACGACATGCTGTATGTCTGGCAGCACTGGTGCACATCGCCATCAGGGGACTGAGTCATGGGGAAGGCCCTGCCACCCTCCTCGTCCGGCCCTTTCATCACACAAGGCTAAGGTACTTCAACCTCTTTGAAGTGGTTCTGGCTGTGGAAGGAGAAAAGAGGATGACCCTCCCTCCCTCACGGTAACTACGGCTCCATGTCCAGCGCAGCAGGAGAGACAAAGCTACTGGCTTAACGAGGGTCTTGTAGTTCCACACTAGAGCTAAGACAAAACATGCTGAGCTAGCATCTTAGTAGCAGTCAGCAATATAAAGGCAAAGAGACAGAGAGAAACGGATAGACATACATCCAGAAAGCAGAGGAGATGAAAAAGAGAAAAAAAAAAAGAATGAGAGAAAGGGCAGGTAGGGGCATAAAAGATGGGGGCTACGGCACATGATGCAGCATAACCCCGAGCTCCCTCCAGAGCTCCACTTAAACCCTCATTAGGAGGGTTAGTGTGGCGATGGCCCAGCGCCTGGAGGCTTCTCAAATAGCACTGGAGCGCCTTTATTACCAACGGCTGCCTCGTTACGAGCAAAGAAAAAGCAGCACAATGACATTGCAGTTAATGAGTAATTTTTTCTCCCTGCCAATGGGCTGCACAGCTGGTGGAGAGGTGGTCCGCTCATGCTAGCGTCATGGCGACTGCAGCAGATGTGTTTTGTTCACGAGCTTGCGCGCTGCCGGGTCAGGGTCGTCCTCAGCCCTCCTCTCATGACGCGCGGCACTAGCACATGGAAATAACAAAGTGCAACCACAGCCAGCTGCACTGACCATCTACACACGTCGTTTGTTTTTACTGTGGACCAGCATACTCCACCAGCAGACGGCGGGTTTTGGCTGGACGTCAAAGATGGAGAAGACACAGAATTATGTCACAGTGAGAGGAAAAATGATGCCAACTCTGTTCTTCTTCTCCTCAGTCTAAAGAACAGGAGCAGGACACCAGATTTTTGAGTAAATGGAGTCTGCAGAGGATTCATTACGACTCAGAGACCCTGTACAGCGGCTGGTACTATATGTTCTCTCTCTATCACACACACACACACACACACACACACACACCCAGCTTCTGCCATTTCATCTTGTGTTCAGAGAGTGCTAATTAAGAGTTTGCAGGCATGAATACCCCCTCCTGCCTTTCTCACATTCCCTCGCATAAGTAGCTGTTTGATCTTCTCAGCGGGCCTTATTATACTGTAGTTGTGAAAGGAATTTTATTCTTACTGTTATAAAGACAAGAGTCCGCAATATATTACACTCATCTGCTTCTTTTTGCCCAATAGTCTCCTTTAGTTGACACTAATAGCAGTACTGTAACACGTGACATTTGCAGAGCTGCCATTATTGTCCCTGGGAGTCTAAGTCCATCCTATTTCTGTCTCTGTGCTACTTGGTCAGCACCAGGTTTCAGGACATTTTGAGTTTATGTTTGACTGTTTGACCTCATTAAGCTCCTGCCATGGCAAGTGCAGTAACAACCTACTAGCCTTGCTCAGCTCTAATGCATGTGCCTCAGAATAACTCCAGAGAATGCAAGCCCCAAGCACAAAGTTCCTAAGTGATAAAAGCCAAGAGAGCATCACCTACCCAGTCCAGGAGGTGCCTCTGGGCACGGAAGGACCGGCTTGGGGGTGGGGCGTGTGCGGTTTGCCTCTGGCCGGGCGCTAGGTGGCAGCTGGTCGATGGCGGGCAGGTAACTGGGGAAGGTGGCGTTGGGCCGGCCGCTGGAGTAGTTGTAGTAGTAGTGGTGTGGGCCGCGGGAGTTGTTTGTGCCACGGCCGTTGTTGAAGCGGCTGAAGATGTCAAAGCGCTGGCTGTAGACGTCGAAATAGAGGATCATCATGATGAGAAAGTGGATGAGGCACAGCAGCAGCACGACCTTGCAGACCCGCTCCAGCGTGCGGCCGAGCATCAGCCGGCTCATGGTCGAGGCCCCACGCCGCCCACCACTAAGGGCATCCGCTCAGTGCCCTCTCCTGGCCGCGCCTCGCTCAACCCCCCACTGCTCCACGCTCAGAGAATCCTCCTGCGGCAGATCAAAGGGGTGGGGGGACACTGTAACCTAAAGGAACATTTTTGAAAGCATCTCATGAACCTGGTGTGTGACTTACTCACTCACATATTTACTCACTTACATAATTAGCAAGCTAAAGACTTTCCACAAGGAGGCACTATAAGCACTTTATTAGTGGTGCTATTTTGGCATCAATGATACTTCACATCTTTGTTTCAAATATTGAGAAATCTTTGTATTCACCAAGTATCCTGACACATACAGAATTTTTCCTACTGCAGGGGCCACACAAACACAAAATGTAGTCAGACAATTATCTAGAAGATCTCATATAGGAGGAATAAGGTCACTGTGTCAGAGGCTCAGTTTATCGGCTGTATTCCAGTAATTTACACAGCAATGGACAACCTTACATACACAGTCCTGCTGGGTGATCCCCTTCGTTCTTTGTTTGTACTGAAGGTCCCTCAATGGCTGGTTATGCAGCTAGCTAACGTTGAGTGTCTGGTTATACAGCTAGCTAACGTTGAGTGTCTGGTTATACAGCTAGCTAACATTGAGTGTCTGGTTATGCAGCTAGCTAACGTAGAGTGTGTGGTTATACAGCTAGCTAACGTAGAGTGTGTGGTTATACAGCTAGCTAACGTAGAGTGTGTGGTTATACAGCTAGCTAACGTTGAGTGTCTGGTTATACAGCTAGCTAAAGTTGAGTGTCTGGTTATACAGCTAGCTAACGTAGAGTGTGTGGTTATACAGCTAGCTAACGTTGAGTGTCTGGTTATACAGCTAGCTAAAGTTGAGTGTCTGGTTATACAGCTAGCTAACGTAGAGTGTGTGGTTATACAGCTAGCTAACGTTGAGTGTGTGGTTATACAGCTAGCTAACATTGAGTGTCTGGTTATGCAGCTAGCTAACGTAGAGTGTGTGGTTATGCAGCTAGCTAAAGTTGAGTGTCTGGTTATACAGCTAGCTAACGTAGAGTGTGTGGTTATACAGCTAGCTAACGTAGAGTGTGTGGTTATGCAGCTAGCTAACGTTGAGTGTGTGGTTATACAGCTAGCTAACATTGAGTGTCTGGTTATGCAGCTAGCTAACGTAGAGTGTGTGGTTATGCAGCTAGCTAAAGTTGAGTGTCTGGTTATACAGCTAGCTAACATTGAGTGTCTGGTTATGCAGCTAGCTAACGTTGAGTGTCTGGTTATACAGCTAGCTAACGTAGAGTGTGTGGTTATACAGCTAGCTAACGTTGAGTGTCTGGTTATACAGCTAGCTAAAGTTGAGTGTCTGGTTATACAGCTAGCTAACGTAGAGTGTGTGGTTATACAGCTAGCTAACGTAGAGTGTGTGGTTATACAGCTAGCTAAAGTTGAGTGTGTGGTTATACAGCTAGCTAACGTAGAGTGTGTGGTTATACAGCTAGCTAAAGTTGAGTGTGTGGTTATACAGCTAGCTAACGTTGAGTGTCTGGACTTTTGCCAGCCCTGTTCATGTAATGTATTGATTTTTATGAGTAGCGCAGGTTACAACAGACTTTCATTATGTCCACACCTCCCTCAGCCAGCCCTTCTGCCCCTTCCGTTTGCTAGAACTATTATATATCTGCGCTCTCTTCGACACCTTTCTCTGCTTCACATCCTCCTGTGCTGCAAATGTGTGAGGCACTCCAAAAAAAGGTCCAATAACCAACACGACACACACTGCAAGGGAAACACCCTCCACAGTCAATGGGGTCGGAGGGTTCACCCAGAGCAGACATGGAAACTTTGCTGATGGCAATTTTTAGGTGCTGGGGGGTTTTTCTAGTCTAGCAGATGGGAGAGAGGACCAAAAAGGGGGGGGGGGGGGGGTTCAAACAAACAAACAGACAACAGCCTGGTCCTACTAGGAGACCATTCCTCGCCCTGTCCTTGTCACTCTTGCCGTGACTACTGGAGGAAACAGGGTGGGGAAAGTCTCCTCATTTCAAACTAGTTCACAGTTCAAAAGTTCAAAGTTCAAAAGGGCTTTATTGTCATTTCAGCTATATACAAGTGCACAGCAAAATGAAACAATGTTCCTCCAGGACCATGGTGCAACATAAAACAAGTGCAACAGACAACACACTACGCGAGTGCAAACAATACAATACAGAGCAATAATATCAAACAACAAATACAGGACAGAACCAATACACAATGAACAGACAGTGCATTTATTTTGACCAGTAAACTGGGAATATGTAAAGTGGGTTTGTGCATAGGAGTCAGTGACATGCTATACTGAACATAGCAGTCACTGGTAGCAGCCAGAAACAGTTCAGAATACAGTGCTGATTTAGTACTGTATTCTAGCAGCAAGTAGGAAGAATGTGCAAGAGTGCAAAAGGATGCATATTATATATGTGTGAAGTTTGACTTTAGCAATTTGTCCGATACAAAAACAATGTGTTTGTGTGTGTGTGTGTGTGTGTGTGTGTGTGTGTATATGGATGGATATGTATGTGTGTGTGTGTGTGTGTGTGTGTGTGTGTGTGTGCATGAATGTGTATAAGCATGTGTGTATGTGTGTGTGTATAGAAGTGTCCATTTGTTTGGAATTAGAATTAGCCAGAGTTCAGGAGTCTGATGGCTTCTGGGAAGAAGCTGTTGCACAGCTGGAGGTGCGGGACTGGATGCTGCGGTACCTTCTTCCAGATGTTAAAAGGGTGAACAGTTCATGTGAGGGGTGTGTGGGGTCTTTCACAAAGTTGGTGGCTTTCCGGATGCAGCATGTTTTGTAGATGTCCGTGATGGAGGGAAGAGAGACCCCAGTGATCTTCTCAACTGTTATCACTATTCTCTGAAGGGTCTTGCGGTCAAAGAGGGTGCAGTTCCCAAACCAGGTAGTGATGCAGCTGCTCAGGATGCTATCTATAGTGCCTCTATAGAAGGTAGTGAGGATGGGTGATGGAAAATGGGCTTTTCTCAGCTTCGGAAGGAAGTAGAGATATTGCTGGACTTTATTGGTAATGGAATTGGTGTTCAGGGTCCAGATGATGTTCTCCGCTATGTGAACACCAAGGAACTTGGTGTTCTTGACGATCTCCAATGAGCTGTTGATGGTAAGTGGGGAGTGATTTCATCTTGCTCTCCTGAAGCCAACAACCATCTCTTTTGTTTTGTGAACATTCAGATACAGGTTGTTAACCTTGCACCAGCTCACCAGTTTTTGTACCTCCTCTCTGTATGCTGACTCGTCGTCCTTGCTGATGATACCTACCACAGGCGTGTCATCAGCGAACTTGATGATGTGAATAGGCTGCCTGCTGAGAGTCCCCCCGCCCCAGGCGGGTGGGGAGGAAGGGGGGTGAGGTGGGGGTTTAAGGGGAGAGGATCTTGCCCTGACTGGCCTGCAGCTCCCTCCGGAGGCCGAACACAGGGGTGGCAGTTAGATAACACAGCGAAGAGTGACGCTGACGGCCTCTGCTTTTCCGTCCTTTCCTTCCAAGCACAGGCTTCCCACAGCAAGTGGAGGAAATCGCAGCTGCCATGTTGCAGCCTGGTTTCAGCTCTGTGCAGGGGTACTTGTGTCTGCTCACCACACAAAAGCCCCTCCCTCCTCTGCTTGGCCCCATGATGAACCACTGTCGCAACCAACCAAGGCAGAAACAGACAGGCTGCTGGGAAGAGGAGAGCAACATGCAATAAAAGAGACAGAGCAAAAAAAAAGAGGCAGTGGGACAGAGATGGAGAGAGAGGGAGGAACAGAGAGACAGAGACAGGTAGAGACAGAGAAAGAGCAGGAACATGGCAAGGCTGTGGTGGGGAAGGAGGATACAGAGTCATGAGATGAAAGTGAGAAGAGGAGTGAAGGAGAGAAGCGCGAGAAAGAATCGAGCACCACGGTTTGGGCCGAGCCAACTCCGATCCTTCTCAAATGCAATCACTTGCTCAACTTGCGCCAGTACCGGCCTTTTCCCTGCAACCAACTCTGAGCTGTTTATAATATGAAGTTTCGGCACACTGTTCTCTGAGGCTGTGGAGCAGCTGAGCCTCCACTTACAGCTATTGTTCAAGCTTCTCCTGACCTGTTTGGCTATCAGGTCGACCTGAGACCCAAACCCACAGGAACCTCATTCTGTCCGCCAGACCACATGCACTGTTACAATGACATGGGTTTTATACAGTGAGTCTGTCAAGGGCAACAATCACAGTGTTTATTGTTATTTCATGTCTTCTGTCTTAACTTTCAGCTCGGCTGGGGTCTGAACACATTTGGATAACCCTACTCCAGAGCATCAATATAACACAACTTCATCATGCATGGAACACCTCCCGAGGTTCTCCAGTCAATACAGGCTCTGCCCCTGTGAACGAAAATCCAACTCTGAATGATATTCCCCAGCCCAGCCATGGCTGGCGTGAAGCAGGGAGAGAGAAGAGGCTCAAAGAGCATTTTGGATGTTCATGTCCCAGTACTCACACTGGTGAAATATTCATCAGAGCAGCTCAGCCTAGCGGAAGAAGGCCTCTGGCAGGAGCTTGAGCAAAAAAGCTGTTTGTTCTCTTTGCTATTACTACTGCATTAGGATCACCACCCCTACAGCCTGGAATCAGGCTGCTATGCAAGTAAGCCAAACCTTTTGTAAACAATTCTGTGTAATTTCAAACAAAAACTGAAAACCTAGCGGATGCGATCATTAAGATTTCAACAGTGGAGCGGTGAAGAGAGCCTTTGTTGTGCACTGTTGTGACATGTTGTGCACTGTTGTGACATGTTGTGACATGTTGTGACATGTTGTGCACTGTTGTGACATGTTGTGTAATTGTACAGCCAAGTAAATTACTTTCCTAGCAAATGTGGAACACAGCTGAAGACCCATCTTACACACGGCATGGAGGGAACACTGGTGCTAATTAGAACAGGGTCCTGGGAAAAACAGGTGAACTTACCAAAATGGTTTGCAAACTTTTACTTTTTAAAATTAAAACCAGTTTAATTTAAATTAGTACCCATAAATAGATAAATGAATAAACAAATGTATGAGTTAATAAATGCAACCATATCAAAGTAATGAATAACAACAATAACCCTGGCTTACTCACAGTTAACACAAAAACAGGTCACGGCACTAAGTTAAGTATAGGTGGGCCCACAACATAAAGACAGTGAGACTGTAGCACATCTAATGAATATTTCACATGGAACCTGTGTCATAGCTAATAGAGACACAGGATAAAGGGTAACAAAATTACACAAGCAAGTCGCCCAGATGAACTGGAAACATGTGGAGTGCAGCATGTTCCAGTGTTAATAACACACAGGCTAACGTGTGGCGCTGTTGCAATCCATTATTAATCAGATCCAAAGCCAGCAGTCACTTAATCACTAAACTGACAGCTTTTTGAAACAGAAAGAAAGGAATCCATCTAACCACCTAAGACCAAAATGACAAATTTTGGTATAAGATGCATGAAACTAATCTGACCATATGAAATTTCCCCATCTTGATTCAATATTTTGATCATCCAAATGTAACCCAAGCCCAGACAGACCCAGCATCCAAGGTGAACACACAAGACCTGGACCTCATTTGGAACTTGATGTCAGCAACATTAGTTAGCTTTGGTTTTATGCAACTCTAGAAATGACCATCTGATGCAACAATAAACACAGCCTTACTACATTAGACACTTAACATAAACACTGGAAACTAGGGCTGCATAATATTGGACAAAAAACTGACGCTGTAATATTTTTTCTGCAATATATATTGTGATATTTAACAAAATGCAGATATTTTCACCAGATTTCAACAGAAGTGACCAGAGATCAATGATTCAACATGTCATGACATTAATAATGCATGTCTCCTACCCTAAATAAGGTGAGTACCTGTCTGTCAGTGAAGAAGGTGGAGACTAGAGTAGATACACCTTTCCTGCACCTTTGTACTCATGGTTAAAATGGCATTAAATTAAGGGAGTTTCAATATCACATTAGAGACAAAATGGGTCATTTAACATTTTATTTCATAATTAAAATGTCTTTAAAGTAGTAAACATTATTCAAACAAATAAAATACAAATAAAAGAGCAGCTATACACCCGCCTGGTTACAAAAATACAACTTAAATACAACATTCTCATTTGCATGATCCTCCGGGGAAATGCCGTTTGTGAACAGCGACTTTTCAGCTCCTCGTTAATAAAGTGGAAGTGAGACTTATTTCTCATTTGGTGAAACACCGGCAAAGTCCGAAAGACTTTTCTGGTTTGGACAGCAACCCCCCCTCCACCCAAGCATGTATTATTAGTTTAAATCGCCGATATTTCTTATTTGTTCAGTTCTTATTCGTCACGATCAAAAATGCTGGATCACTGTGCACGCAGAAATGGCATGTTGCTCATAACAAGCAACAAACTCTGTGTATCCAAGTTTGGAGTAAAAT
Source organism: Electrophorus electricus (assembly GCF_041902795.1). NCBI lineage: Eukaryota > Metazoa > Chordata > Actinopteri > Gymnotiformes > Gymnotidae > Electrophorus > Electrophorus electricus. The sequence continues at coordinate 19,562,688 of NC_137516.1, forward strand.
AAATACTGGGCTGATATAATCTGCCTCTGGTAGATGTGGAAAATGACAACAGTGCAAATTTTACTTTTTTGTCAAGCAGCAAGAAATTTGTAGCCTGACATGTTTGAATTAATTTGCCTTAAGTGACATTGCACATCATTGCAAAAATAAAACTAAATTTAAAAAGTGCACGTCCTGCAATGTGACTATTGTGCATGCACACATGCACAATGCTGAAATTATATATCGTGCAACCTTAATGGAAATGTAGATGGCACTCTGTGTGCAGAACATCTGGCACAGCAGGACAATTCTCCAGATGTACAGAACCGTTAGCAGGCTGGAGCTGAAACAAATCAGCCTCCTCCTGGATTATGATTTCTGCCTCTCGCTCTCTCACAAACACACAGAAACAGTTCATCTTTTTTATCTATCTGGATTGAATTAATTCAATCAAACAAGATGTTATGAGAAAATTAACAATTCACATGCATTCATTTAGCAGTGTTCTGATGAAAGTGGCATAAATGAAATGTTTTAATGCAATGTTTTATATTGCATCTGTAAGTGGCATAAAATTAAATGCTACATTTGGCTGTAACTGGAATGAAGATCACCAGTGAGGTTCTTTAGGATAAAAGTCAATTTCGTACCCTGTAAAACATCATTAAATGCTTCTGTATCAGTAACAAGTAAACATGTGCACTGGATCTCCTTCTACCCGCCCAGAGCCGTTACCATGGCCGAGAGCACAGGATGAATGAATACCACAACACAACTCGCACAATGTACAATTTAGAACATGAAAAAATTGAATGAAAGGACTGGGTGTTGACCTTCTGCACCTCACGCTGTAGCAAAATGTTTAATCATTGTCATAGTGAAATCTTGATTTAGAAACATGTAATTTTAGTATTATATCTTACCAACAATGGTATAAAAACTTCTAACAATATTCTTTTATTATTTTTGTAAATATAATAAAAATAAAAAATATTGCAAATATTGCAAAATATTTATTGTTTTATGATAATTGTTGTATAATACCAACAATACAATAGTTGTAATCATTCTATAATGATGTGGTCTGTTTAAATAGCAGAAGGGACTGCATCATTTTATCCTATTCTTTTCGAGGACGAACATGAAAAGGTTTGTAATTATTCTCATTTGATGCTTTCAGGACCATAAACACACCCTTGGAGCTAAACCACTATAACAATCACAACTTAAACAGCAAATGTAACACTGGTCAGACAAATCCCAGCACGACATTTTCCTCTGCATCATGGAGCTCCTGCATTAGCCTAGCAATAATTCAACTATCTTGACCTTAACAGGCGAAACTCACTGAAGAGCCAGTCAGTGATCGCCTGTTGACAGCAACACCACTGCTGTGACTTCCCCCACCTGTATATAGAGAACAACATGACACAAAGAAACAGGTTTAAAGCCAAACCACACCATAAGCAGGCAGAAGAACCCGACGCTCCCGTGAGCCGAAACTACAGCAGCCGTACAGGGACGCATAGCGAACGTGAGCAGGCCGGAGCCAGACACAGAGGAGTGGAGAAGTGTCACCATAAGCCTCCACACCTCCTAACACCACAGACCATCAGTGTGCAGGCAAGCCTCAGCATGAAGCCCTTAGGGAGGGCACTGCCGCCCACCCCTGCCCCTCTCCAGCCCTGAGCTGCCACGCCCGAGCTCGTCCAACAGAGATGAGAAAGGCTTTTGTCAGCTCACTCTAAAAACGCTCGTGGGCTTCTCTGCGTCAACTCCAACTTTGAGCACCTCCTCCATTCCATCTATCATGCTTGACTCAGAAAGTCACTGCAGGGGCCAAACACACACCCCACAGCCCCTGAATTAAATTAGGACCAGAGCTGCTGTATGAAACATCCAATCAGGCTCAGATGTTGATGCCAGCCCCTCCCCCTGGTCCCCATCATGAGGTGCAGTGCATCACATAACCCCCTTAGACAAGCAGATACACTTCTGTGAGGGACTCCTACAGTACCAGTTCCTCTATTATATGTTCAGCAGGGAAAGGAAACAAAACTAATGAAACTGGTTGATTTGATTTCCCTCCGATAGGTTTCAGATCCCGCTTGATTTGAGGCTTATTGTTTCAGCATTTGTGATATTTTTCTTAAATTACCCACATCAGATTGAGAGAGGCATGTGATGTGCAGCTCAACACTTAAACAGACAGATAATTGCCACCAAAAAAGGAAAACTGCAAAAGTGGCATGAGTAAAAGTCACGTGTGTGGTGTTTTACCAGTTCGGTGGAATTATCACAGCGCGGAGTGCTGGACCTGCTGCCACCACTAGCAGTCTGGATACAGTGTGTGTGCCTTACAGCAGAAATCCAGACAAGCCAGAGATGATCAGAGATGGTACAGACAAGCCATAGACAAATGGGGCCTCAACCACCATCTGCTGTTCATCTTAGTCGTGATAACAAATCAAAACATTACTTAGCAACACACTACAAAGGTTTTATGACAGACAAACTCAGTGAACAGGAAACAAAAACTAAATGGATAATTGGAGGCAGGTGTTCCAGTCTTCTAGTTTTGGTTACTGACATTTCATGACAGGATTCTTTTGCACCCTGTGGTGCATAATCCAGATTAAAGAGATCGCTGAGGACCCCAGAACAGATTAAAAAGATCGCTAAGGACACCAGAACAGATTAAAGAGATCGCTGTGGACCTCAGAACAGATTAAAGAGATCATTGAGGACTCCAGAACAGATTAAAGAGATCGCTGAGGACTCCAGAACAGATTAAAGAGATCGCTGAGGACTCCAGAACAGATTAAAGAGATCGCTGAGGACATCAGAACAGATTAAAGAGATCACTGAGGACTCCAGAACAGATTAAAGAGATCGCTGAGGACATCAGAACAGATTAAAGAGATCACTGAGGACTCCAGAACAGATTAAAGAGATTGCTGAGAACCTCAGAGCACATTAAAGAACAGCAAAAGGATTTTAAAAGGCTTGGACCTTCCTGACTCCACAGACAGGCACTCAGTTTACAAATGAGCATACTCTCTTCCACAGTACTACTCAAAGACACATTTACTTTTTGGTGTATGAACACTGCAAAACCAAAACCTCATCCCAACATAATTTCTCATCCCAATTGAAGCATGGTAGAGGTAATAAGAGGGTCCTGAGTGAGTGTGCATGAAAGCCTGGAGACACACACAGTTAGCAAACAATCAATTCCACATTCAGTGAAGTCCAAGTGGCTTCAGGAACTCCTGCATAATCTAAATCTAGATAATAATCTAAATCTCACGACACAGTAGGTCGTCATTTCCTCCTGTTCTAGATCATCATCAGGGATCTTAAACAGAAGAAATTCTAGCAGATCATTCAAGCAAGACAAACCCCCAAACCTGAGCAGAAGTCCTCCTCACTTCCTAACCTCTGTGCATGACTAAACATTTTTGTCTCTACACAAAGTGAGTTTTTGTCAGACATTCTTATCCAGAGTGACGTATATTTATCACTTCGGCACTGGTGTGTGCTCTGGGAATCAGACCCATAACCTCAGATAGGCACCCTGCTCTCTGTGCTCTCTGTGTCTGTCCATCACCTGAAACTAAATATAAGGGTTCAGAGAATGTTTTCTACAATGGCTCTGACTGTTTAAACCATTTGCTAACTATGCTATTGTACTGTAAAATGTAATGTGTGTTCTTGGGTAAAGATGATGTTATTTGTGTTTGTTTATTATTAAGACTATACTGATTTCGCATTCATGCAGAATTACAGATCATTCCAGAGGGGTTATTACATTTTTATATATATATAAATAAAACATGCATTCCCCTGAAGACAGTTATATAAATGTACATACATGCATAACTACACTTCTACTCAAATACTCCTTTATAAAGAGAATTAAACAAACAAAACATGAAAGCAGACTACATTCCTGCCTCAAACAAAAGAAAACATCATCTCATAGTCTGAGGTATTTAACTAAGAGAGTTTCTTCCTTTACAAACCCCTGTGCTGTCTGTGTTGCCTTTAGAGGGAGAAATGAGCTAGAAAATCAAAACACCTGCATCAAGTGGCTGAAAGCCGAAATTCCCTCCAGAATGTTTATATTCCTCAGATTGTCCCAAGTCTGACACAGCACAATTAAGTTAATTGCTCTGATCGAGATTTTAATCATAACTGAATTAGTTCTCAACTGTCAAATTACTCTTGAATCCTTAGGCATTTTAATGACATGTCAAGTCGCTGGCTCTTTACCACGCTGTGCTGGTCAGAGTTGAGGTGGTGGTATTTCCAGTCTGAAGTCGGTGGGTGGGTGGCAGGGTTTCTGTGGATCAATGCCTGAGTTTGTCATATCACGGGGAGACTAGCAGGCGGAGAAGCAGCCACAGAAACAGGTGAGGAGAGCCTGTGGCCCTGGACCCCCACCTCACCAAACACACACACACACACACACACACACGCATGCACACCACTGCATGCACACACGCATGAACGCAGACTCACACACACACACACACACACACACACACACACAAAACTGTATTCACATGCACACTCCCATCCAATTTTTCTGAAACCTACTTAACCATTGCAAAAGATAGTCAGATACCACTTAATGCCATAATCTGTACGTGTTGCACACAATCTCAGATTAGTTTTTCAGACTTAAGATGGCTGACCTCCAGAGAACAAGTCCCCCCACCCTCCTAACCTACCGTATCACCCCCCCACACCACCCACTCACCACCGCCTTTGAGACCACACAGGCACACATAGCTAGCATTCAATACACTGAACACACACCCCGACGTCAATTTCATGGGAAGAAAACCAAATCTCACTGGAATCATGTCAAGACAAGAAAAATGAAGCACTAACTACAGCATGTAATTTAGGTCACACTGGCAAGTCTGCAGCTTACTAGCATAACCATGAATGAGATGGAAAACGCATGAAACAAAGATAACTCCACCTAGTCAAAGCTGTTGGCATGTTTGTATCTTCCACCCTAATATTGTTTATTGGCATCTAATATCTAATGCTGTTTATTGTGCTTTTTTTAGCTTTGCAACTGAGGTCCAGAACTGCCACATCTGGACCAGCAGATAATTCATTTCATGCCCTGATCCAGTGGTTTTTATTCAAGCTGTCATTCTGCTTAGTAAAATGGGGAAAACACACACATACAACTGCATTAAGCACCTTAACACGTTAAAAAGGAGTCTGAATGACAATAAAAAAGGCATTTCAAACTCAGCGCTGATGCCAGGACGACGCTTGGCACATTAAGAACTGGGAAGAAATCTGATGAATCACAGGCAAGACTGTCATAAGCACCTGCACCACATGCAGAGCAGCCAATTCTCTTCCACTTAGCCCAGCTCAGGGTCCGCCAACTCAGGGTCCGCCCAGTTAAGGGTCTGCCCTGCCGACCAGAACATCAAGCCATCTGCTCTTCGCTGGTCCCAAAGCCCAGGCTCAAAGAGGCTGTGTCAGGACTCTACATCACCACAACCATGTGCCTGCTTGCATCTCAATCTCTTATTTAGTATCAGTTTCTGAAAGTATACTTTAGAACTCCCCACTATACTGTAGGATTATTTAGGACACCCACTATACTGTCGGATACTTTCAGTTTCAAAACAGTTGGCTTGATTTGTCATTTATGGATGAATATGGATGAATATAGATGAATCTTGCAGAGCTATTGCTTCAAGATGTTAGTGAGGTGTATTTCACTGTGAAGTGACTGACCTAGGCTGTACAGGGAGTTCCTCTCCAGTCTGACCTCTATCTTGTCATCATTTTGAGATTAGGCTATCCTCAGAAGCACAGCAGAGCTCAGGCTGCTGCCCACAGTGATATTCAGATATCAGAGACTAATCAGCGATATGTCCTGTTTCTTCACAGCAGAACTTCAGTCTCTGCTTCTCTGCTGTTGACAAGCAGCAGGCCAAGGCTTCAGCTCCAGGACAATGCAGTCCACCTCATCATGGAGACACTGTGGTTCACTTCACCATGGAGACACTGTGGTCCACTTCACCATGGAGACACTGCGGTCCACTTCACCATGGAGACACTGCGGTCCACCTAACCATGGAGACACTGCAGTCCACCTAACCATGGAGACTCTGCAGTCCACCTAACCATGGAGACACTGCGGTCCACACCATCATGCTATGGAGGAAGATTCCGGCAACAGAGTAGTTCTCGGCTTTACGCCCGCGCCCCCCACACGTCAGCCCTACCCCCCCCCCATCTACATCCCACACAGCTCGTAATGTCCACGCGCAATGGCGGAATTACAGGAAGAAGATGAGGCTGTGAATGGTGTAGATCAGGCCATGATTGGTGAGTAGCAACACCACAACTCACGCCGTTACAACGAACGACGGCTACTCCCAACTTCGGACAAGACTGCTGTACTAAATACAGCCATCCACCAGGAGCAACCTTTATGCCTCAGGGTCTTACTGTTCCCATGACAACAAGTCCCAGCACCTAATTGGTATATCCTTATATATCACATCTGCACCACCACATATCCGGTGTTCAAGTCTCATACAAAATCTATCCATTAAGCTGCAGACGTGGACATTATATGACTACAAAACGAATTTAATTTGAGTAATATTAGCTGTATTAATTTCTCAGTGACACTTAATATCCCCCCAAAACTCTTTTAATATGATAGGAAGCCATGTGTTTCAGCAGACTGGAGGCATCACTGAGCCGCAGAGACCAGCACTGGACTAGCTAGACAAAGTGTGTACTGGACTCACCACATGCAACCGAACTCACTAATGGATGATTGCTCAAGAGCCTCTTGAGGATCCACTGACATCCATTTGAAAGATGAAGGCAGCACAGTGAGTGGATGTTTGAGTGAATGAGTGAGAGAGTGTACAAAGAAGCAGACAGAGTATTCATTCAGTTTACTTAGGCTACAGTAGGAAGAGGGGAGAGAGGGAGGGAGAGAGAGAGAGGGAGAGAGAGAGAAAGAAAAAGACAGAACAGAGAGCTTGCAGGATTCTGAAGAACAACAGAGTTCAGGTTCGGATGCCAGCTCCTTCAACTTCTCTGGCCTCTCAGGGGAACCGCGATCACAGCAACCCAAGCAACCTGACACCACCTAATGTGTCCTCCCCACTATCATGAGAAGCCATGACTTAATGAAAGAGAATGAAAAATAATTTTATCTACGAGACAGATGAAGAGAAGCTTCAGAACTTCACACTGGGAGGACAGAACAATGACATCACAGAACTGTTCTGAAGACATTTAAAGTGCCAGACTATTTCATACTGTCAGTTAAATGACCAATATTACTTTTGTTCCACTGCAGTTTATTTTAAATACAAGTGAAACGTTTATGAGGAAAACTGGACGTCATGTTGGTTAATTGTATTATAATTTTCGTATTGGTTATTTGTACTGCTATATTAATCTTGGAGAAGGCTGAAATGTAAAAAGCACTGACAATTTTCTAAATAAAATAGGTGAACAAAATCTGAGAACAACGCACAATGTAACCCCTTTAAAACCTTAAGAACAGTGGAGTGTTGGCATGTGATATGCTGCTTAATGATTGGAAAGAACCCTCTGCGAAGTCAAAAATCTACCACCTAGAGGGAGAAGGTGCTAGCACGCGCAACTGGAGTTACACAGAGTAAAGAACCTCCACTTTCTGCTTAAATGAACACGAAACACCGTAAACACAGATGCAGGTAAACGTTCCGGCAACCCGTGACAGGCGGCGCGGGTCGCATCACCCCGGGCATACGCGCGCCCTCCAAACCCACCATCGGAACACAAAGCCACGCATGGCTTGCAGTTGCTAACTGAAGATACTGCAGTTGTGACAAAGAATAGCTGCATGCCCAAATATATTGCATGATGCCATTTTCATTCATTTCTAACGTGCAGATTCAGGCACTCGTGCGTGAACAAGCGGAGAACAGCTGCAGCGTTATTTCACGCCCCGTACAACATTTTGAGTTTGAGCTAGCTATGTGCTGATATGTCTTTCGTCTGTTATGATATGGAATAGCAATCTCTACGCCTAAATCAAGATGGCAGGCACTAAATATAGCTTCTAAAAGATCTAAAGAAAACCAAGAGCAAGACGAGTGACTGGTGTGAACAAATAACCCCGAATGTAAGCACTAAAATGGGAATGTCTTACCTTAATAGCAAAGGAAGCAAGATACCTTCTTTAAGGATGCATTTTTTGTTTACCCACTTCAGCTGCGGACTACAGCTGCCTATTTTGGGAAGTGTCAATTCAACAATAACGGTTTCATCCAGACCAAATATAAGTAATTTTTGGGAAAACAAATACGCATAATATCCCGGTAACAAGATAAGATCTAGCTGTGCCGTTATTTCCTTCTGATAAGCATGGATCTTAATTCATCTTTCGTAGAGCAACATGGGTTTTGCCCAACGACAGACAATTCTGATGCATCCATTTTGCTCAAAAACACTTCCGCGCATTTGATATTCCCAGAGTAAGTCAGAATCTTTGCCGTGCAATTTCTTCTGCCCGCAATCTATCTTTTGCAGAGAGGATGGGAGTACAAATAAAAGCACAGAAGCAGGTTTTTCTTCAGCATCTAGTACGGAGACTCGGAGGGCTCAAACGTCGTTAACTATTCGACCACAAGAGGGAGTATAGAGCACGTGCGCTTTTCTTATCGTTAAACTTCAAGTGCTTTTCCTTTCTTTTTCTTTCTTTCTTTCTTTCTTTCTTTCTTTCTTTCTTTCTTTCTTTCTTTCTTTCTTTCTTTCTTTCTTTCTTTCAAGGTCGTGTATAAATGTAGCTAAGGTCATTTTCCACGGCTGCGATAAATTCCTGAGCACACGAATAACGCTGTTACAGTGGAAAACTAAATGTATGATTACAACCTAAGAATTCTAGTCTACTCTCATGTCCTCTGCGTAATATAGCTTTATACAAATGTAGCTTTTTAAAAATTATATTAATCTATTTTTTATAGCTTTCACTACTTTACATATAATAATAATAATAATAATAATGATGATGATGATGATGATGATGATGATGATGATGATAATAATAATAATAATGAACCTTTAGCACATTCAGAGCCCTCTAGAATTCTGTTCTCCCTCTTAGACTCACTGTACCACCATATTAATGTGGTCACATGAGGGTTAGGGTTAGGATTAGGTTAGGGGTTAGGGTTATGTTAGGGGTTAGGTTAGGGGTTAAGGGTTAGGATTAGGTTAGCGGTTAGGGTTAGGGGTTAGGGTTAAGGGTTAGGGTTAGGGATATTCAGTAAAGGCCATTGAAAGTTGCCACACCAGATCAACTAATGTCCAGTTAATATTATTTTTCATCCCGCACCACATATGCTCACTTAAAATGCCCCCCTTCTAAATAATGTATGATATGTGTCTTAAGTCTATCCAGAATAAAGCTGAACAGCTAGGGTTACTTTTCCTGTTTATGATACTTTATTACTTAGCCTATTTAAAACTACAGTGAGGAAGTTTGAATGGATGCAGGTCACATATAGACATCTGTAGATCACCCAGTAACTCTTGTAATTACATTCCTTCCAAATTATTTTCAATTTTACTGAATAATGCATAGTGTTTACTGAATAATATGCCTTTAAATTAAAAAAAAACTTAATCAAAAGCTTGAAGGTAAGAGGTTAATTCTATGGCTATTTCCTTCTTAAAAGCAACTTGAAAGTTCTGAATATCATTATGTTTGTTTTATGAGATTGTTATTTTTGTAGATTGTAATATTGTCCTGCTGTGAGAACAACAGTAGCACGTTGACATGGAAGTCCAAAAGCACTCTGTTTTCTATACTGACACATCGCTACCATCTGAAATGGGATAAAAGCAACATATGGGGGAACTAGATAGGAATTAGCCCTCTTCTTATGTGTAGTGCTCCCATTTTAGGGTATTCAAAGTAAGTAAACAAGTTTACATAACTTAAAAGATCTCATGTTTGATACATGATTGCAAATCCTTTAGATAACTGGCTTAAGCCAGTTATAACCGGTGTAGCTCTACTGGGTCTTCAGCACAGATAGTTTACTGCTAGTTTTGGGGGTCTTGTGTCTGCCAATACTATTTGTAAAAAGTGCTGTATTTCCTAATTTCCCTCATTTGTACATGCACTCCCTCACATATTTCCAATTCAGCCTCATAGCAACTGTTTGATATAAAATCCAATTTACTGGAATATAGTGTGAAACTAATGAAAACTGTGCCATTACCCTATTATGTACTGATCACACTGTATTTCATTTGTAATATAACTACTGTTTGATTCACAATTTTTTTAACAGCCATCCAATGTCAGCCATTTCATTTGAGTGCTCTGTTACCTAAAAATGAACATCCCTTCTCCTTGAATTAACAGCATATGAGGTAGAGGTTAAATAAAAGTTATTGACTAATGGAAGTGCTATATAAGTGTGAAGAGGTTGATGTATGAAGACACGCCAAATGATACGTTAAACTGAAAGCAGTTTAAAGATGAGTTACTGCAGCAATCTGAATGGTGATGAAGTAGACACACCCAGGGAACACTGATAATATAAGAGCAGATGGACAGATGAAATTAGATAAAACAGATGAAAACATAGAGGTGATGTGAACTCTGGATTCTGTGCCATAAAATACAAAAACAAACATGAGATGGTTTGGAAATAGAGCTGTTTGTATTTCTGAACTGAAATGCAATATTTTATACATCACAATTAGTTTGCAAATCTTAATGACTGAAGCTCAGCACTATATAGTGTCATTTTATACATGAGTGAAAAACCTTTTTTCCCTATAATAACATTATAAAACATTATAGAAGAAAGGTTTATTTTCTGCAAGCATTCAATGTTTAATACCCATATAAACAGATGTGGCTCAAAGAAACATTTTTTCTTCTGTGTCTACAGTAATTGTCTTGTTCTGTGGTACATATTTTATGCCAGCTCCTTGCCTGCTTTGCTGACATCTGTGTTTGGCTGTCATTGGTATTGCATCTAAATATCTTACTTTGGCTTTTTTTTATATAAGCACAGGCTGTTTGTGTGTTGGCACCATGCAGACAAACACAGCTCTTTCTACTGTAGTCTCACCTTATAAACAGAGAGGTCATGAGTGTTGAGTATGAGTGTTGTATATAATCTGATGCTAATTGGAGTGACATTAAAGCTCTTTGGCGTCCACACAGGCCTTTCCAGACTCTTTTAACAGCTCCTTCTTTCTCTTTTCCTTTATTATATTTTTGAGCTCGTGCTTTTTATCCTGCAATACAGAAGCTTCCCTTTTGATTTTTTGAAACATGGAATCTATTGCAAAATTTACTATATTGCCCACTCCTACATGAAAATACTCAATATTGAGATGATGAACTATATATTAATGGGTAAAAAAAAAAAATCAAATTTGGTGGAATTTCATTTTTGATGCAGAGAATTACCTTAAAGTTACCTCAAAATAAAAATGTAATTTACAGTAGTCATAAATGACCATATCATCTTTAAATATGACACGGGTTGCTATTACCTGACACAGGAAGACATACTTTTAGTCCTACAGTGTTTATGCTGTAATATTTTGTATTTTCTTTTTTTTTTTTTTTTTTACAGCTAAAGTCATCTTTTGCAGAACTGAATGACTGTTGATTCACTGTAGAAATCAGGGTGTGACTAAACAATTTAGCTGGAGATTTGTTCAAAGCTGGATGTGCTGCGTGATTGTATTTTCAGTTTCTACACTCTGCCTCCATCTAGTGGATGCTGTATGAAAAAAAAGCACTAAATACTTGAGCTAGTACAATTTCTTTCCCCAGATTATTTTATATACTAGTATACCGTTTTTAAAATATATGTGGACAAGAATATCAAAGTACTGTAATTACACAGAACCAACATCTGTTCCATTCTAAAAGTGTTAAATAATTTGTAATACCTCTTATTACACTCATAGTGCCAAAATACATATTCATAACCACAGCAATAACACCACCACAGAAAAGATCAGAGCTGTTTGGAAAGATAATGTGAAGATAATGGACACTTTCCTTTCTGTTATGTTTATTTTTCACATAGAGAAATTATAGACACCTACACGGTAGATGTACATACATTTATGTAGTTTTATACACACACGCACACACAACTGACCACATAAAGGACCAGTTGCCTGTAGATCCAGCCACAGAACAGGTGTACAGCAAGTCAGTGTGGCTGGGCATCAACAGCACCCTGAGAGTTTCAATGGGTGTTTCAGGAGCAGTAAAAAAAAAAAAAAAAAGAAAGAAAAAAAAGTCAATTCCTGAATCAGATCAGTTTATGCTGGTGCGAAAGTTTATTAGAGACAAATCAACACATCTAATATTGTTTATATTCTTTGATGATTCAATAAAACAAAAGTGTTTGTACACAAAACATCAGTCAGCATGGGAGAGAAAAGGCAACACGTGATGAGGGCATGTCAGCTAGATGGCTAAACACAGCTAGGAACTAGTTTAGTTGTAATGGTACAGTTCAATTTTATTGTTCATGTAGCTCTGATGTACTCCCTACATTTAGCTGAAAATACAGACCAACATAATTAACCAGAATAAAGAATGGCCTTCACTGGAGAGGTTTTTTTTTTATTATTATTTTTTATTTGTTCAAGGACAGTTATGAAGTCAAAAATATCAACTTTTACACATCCAAACAATGGAATCACATCGACATACTGAACACAATCACTGGAGACATGGTCGAGAGATCACGGTTTCCATCAGAATGCTGAAGTCAAAGCCACAGGCACCCAGGGCCTCATTGCGCTCTAGGAATCAGTCCCACCACACATCCTGTGGTCTCTACAAGGTATTTTACCAGCTGAGAACCTTCAGGTCTGAGCCACACAATGGAGCTTTACATCGGATTCAATAACTGGAATGCTTAGAGAAAAAAAAAAAAAAAAAAAAAAAAAGAAAAAAAAAAAAAAAGAAAAAAAAAGCATATACACAAAAGGAGGGAATTAAAGGACCAGCCAAGTTCCACCATAAGATCGAAGTTTGTGAACATCAGATGTTGGCTAATCATATGAAAAAAATTCTGCTGCAATAACTTGAACATTTTAAATTGAATTCACAAAACAATATTGGAGAAGGGGCATTAGAAAGTACAATGACTGTAATAAGTGGACACATCATTAGGGCTTAAAAGAAGGACAGAAAGAAACTCAGGTGTAGCATAGATCTTTCTTGGGGTTGGGGTGAGGACCAAATACTTTCAAGAAAAATGAGTGCAAGATGAATTTTTAGCCAATACTAACATCATCTGAAGGCCACAGGATGATCTTGTGTAGTGGGGGACACCATAGACATCTGCCAACACACTTATCTACAAAGCTCAGCGACACAAGCAGCAACTTTTAGAGAACATCATACACAGTCTAGAGCTGTTTTCAGAGTAGCCTGGGGATCAAGACCAAATCTTACTTCAACAAACGAGAAAAACTAACCACGTATAGAGAAGGAAATGTGGAATGCTAAACCTCATGCCTCAAATATAAACATTTACATGCTGCTATATGTATATACATAAACACCCAAACACACACACCCAACACATTATTCTGTCCTCAAATTTTTAACCAATCAGAATGCTCTGACAACGTAAAATCAGAACAACTGAGACCAATTGGATTTGGGTATAAATAATGGTGTTACAGTAACTGAGATGAGACCATCCTAAGTTACAGATTTGGATCAACTAATGACCATTTACGTAACGATGGCAAGTCCTTGTATACTAATGACTTTACAGATGAACACAAGACTAAAGAGTGAACAATATTCAAAATTGCCAAGCACTCTACGGCCTGACTTGTTCTTTCCATAATTACAACAGATGCTGAGTTCTTACATGTTTGCATACAGTGTAATAAGAATGCTTCAGACAATTTCATCATACTACTATGCAGGAACACATTTGTTGCAGGTTTCATTTTTGTGTTTGACAAAACAGCACTCACAGCAAACTATACAGGCCTACAGAAGTTCAAAACTTTCACAAAGTACCAACTAACCTTTCAAGGAGCTCCAAAGTCTGGAGTAATGGCTAGTCTCTGTGTGCCAGGTTCACATTGATGTTTTTCATTCACACACACACTCACACGCTCACACACACACACACACACACACACATATTCTCTTTTGTATTTATATGTTTATTTGTACATTTCAAATAAAATATTTAGGAAAAAAAGAAAATAAATAAAATACTAAGTTCTCAGACTCTATTATGACAGGTGTGGTATCTGGACCGTGACACAGCTGTTAATGATTTCTGTGTCCTCTGAGGGGTTCTGTAGTTTCATTCAGATCTGCAGCTGGAGGTGGGGGTTGTTTTAAAGTTCTGAGTTTGATATATACATGCATTCCTTAAAGAACGTTGTATACATGTCTCACTCTAAAGCAAACGATGGTTAAAACAGACACACAGGGGAAAAAAATACAATTAAATAATTTACTAAAGTATTTACATGATTGAGCCAGGTCAGCCACCAGAGCCACTTGCTTCTTTGCAGAGTCTTCGCCTCGCAAACGGTGAGCTCTCTATTCACCCATTTTTACTTTTGATGTCTAAGAAATCATAGCAAGAAAAAAGTATATGTGAATACAAGTATGCAATATTTAAAATATTAACATTACATAAAACAGAACAGTTCAGCCTGTAATTCTGGTTCATGTCCTAAGAATTCACCACAGAGAGCACATTTACACAAGGACCTGGTTTAATTACATCGGTTTAATAACCTGCACCGACCTTGATGGAATGGTTTGATCAACATTAACTATGCATATCAGATCGATATACAGCCTCTGATCAGGAAACTATGATCTTAAAAGATCGTAAATTTTCCAAAGTGCAGTCATATGCTGATGGCTTGCATTTAATGTGAATAAGAGCAAAGAAAATAAATTAACTAATAAAAGGATTTTAAAGTGCAGTGCACAAAGTTCAGGAGAGGTCATGCACTGGACTCTGCATTTAATAGGTCAACACCACTGGATGCTTACTACACCTGTCTAACACTGCCTTTGCATATAGGAGGAGCCTTCAGAAGAATCTTCAAATACCGAGATAGAAATAGGACAGCAATGAGATCAGAATAAGTGAAGTTCCATGCTGCACTTTAAGGAAGTTAATCCATGTGTTGCAATAGACAAGATATAGTTTCCAGTCACAAGAAAACCTCATCATCCTATCCCCTCCTTTATATAATATATATAAAAAATTTTAAAAAGTTTTTTTAAACACACACACACACACACACACACACACACAGTGTATATACATACCTGCAAGATGGCTACAATGACACCAAACAGCCCAATGGCACTGCCAAAGATTTCGACAATGAGAATCTTAACAAAGAGGCTAGCATTCTGGGCATCAGCCAGGGCAGCCCCACTGCCGACGATACCAACGCAGATGCCACAGAAGAGATTGGAGAAGCCAACTGTCAGCCCAGCACCAAACATGGAGTATCCTGCAAAGAGCAAAAACCATCTCACCATGTACTAACACACAGAGTAAACCACCTCACCATGCACCAACAAACACACGTCCAATTACTCACTCACAATCTCCCCACGCCCCACACCTCCAAACACTCACCAACACACACCCACCCACAGAAAACCACCTCACCATGCACCAACACACACCCACCCACAGAAAACCACCTCACCATGCACCAACACACACCCACAGAAAACCACCTCACCATGCACCAACACACACCCACAGAAAACCACCTCACCATGCACCAACACACACCCACAGAAAACCACCTCACCATGCACCCACACACACACCCACAGTAAACCACCTCACCATGCACCCACACCCACACCCACAGTAAACCACCTCACCATGCACCCACACCCACACCCACAGTAAACCACCTCACCATGCACCAACACCCACACCCACACCCACAGTAAACCACCTCACCATGCACCAACACCCACACCCACAGTAAACCACCTCACCATGCACCAACACCCACACCCACAGTAAACCACCTCACCATGCACCAACACCCACACCCACAGTAAACCACCTCACCATGCACCAACACCCACACCCACAGTAAACCACCTCACCATGCACCAACACCCACACCCACAGTAAACCACCTCACCATGCACCAACACCCACACCCACAGTAAACCACCTCACCATGCACCAACACCCACACCCACAGTAAACCACCTCACCATGCACCAACACCCACACCCACAGTAAACCACCTCACCATGCACCAACACCCACACCCACAGTAAACCACCTCACCATGCACCAACACCCACACCCACAGTAAACCACCTCACCATGCACCAACACCCACACCCACAGTAAACCACCTCACCATGCACCAACACCCACACCCACAGTAAACCACCTCACCATGCACCAACACCCACACCCACAGTAAACCACCTCACCATGCACCAACACCCACACCCACAGTAAACCACCTCACCATGCACCAACACACACCCACAGTAAACCACCTCACCATGCACCAACACACACCCACAGTAAACCACCTCACCATGCACCAACACACACACACACACACACACACACACACACACACACACACACACAGTAAGCCACCTCACCATGCACCAACACACACCCACAGTAAACCACCTCACCATGCACCAACACCCACACCCACAGTAAACCACCTCACAATGCACCAACACCCACACCCACAGTAAGCCACCTCACCATGCACCAACACACCCACCCACAGTAAGCCACCTCACCATGCACCAACACACCCACCCACAGTAAGCCACCTCACCATGCACCAACACACCCACCCACAGTAAGCCACCTCACCATGCACCAACACACCCACACACAGTAAGCCACCTCACCATGCACCAACACACCCACACACAGTAAGCCACCTCACCATGCACCAACACACCCACACACAGTAAACCACCTCACCATGCACCAACACACCCACACACACAGTAAACCACCTCACCATGCACCAACACACCCACACACACAGTAAGCCACCTCACCATGCACCAACACACCCACACACACAGTAAACCACCTCACCATGCACCAACACACCCACACACACAGTAAACCACCTCACCATGCACCAACACACCCACACACACAGTAAACCACCTCACCATGCACCAACACACCCACACACACAGTAAACCACCTCACCATGCACCAACACACCCACACACACAGTAAACCACCTCACCATGCACCAACACACCCACACACACAGTAAACCACCTCACCATGCACCAACACACCCACACACACAGTAAACCACCTCACCATGCACCAACACACCCACACACACAGTAAACCACCTCACCATGCACCAACACACCCACACACACAGTAAACCACCTCACCATGCACCAACACACCCACACACACAGTAAACCACCTCACCATGCACCAACACACCCACACACACAGTAAACCACCTCACCATGCACCAACACACACACACACAGTAAACCACCTCACCATGCACCAACACACACACACACACACACACAGTAAACCACCTCACCATGCACCAACACACACAGTAAACCACCTCACCATGCACCAACACACACACACACACACAGTAAACCACCTCACCATGCACCAACACACACACACAGTAAACCACCTCACCATGCACCAACACACACACGCACACACACACAGTAAACCACCTCACCATGCACCAACACACACACACACACACACAGTAAACCACCTCACCATGCACCAACACACACAGTAAACCACCTCACCATGCACCAACACACACACACACACACACAGTAAACCACCTCACCATGCACCAACACACACACACACACACACACACACACACACACACACACACAGTAAACCGCCTCACCATGCACCAACACACACACACACACACACACAGTAAACCACCTCACCATGCACCAACACACACACACACACACACACAGTAAACCACCTCACCATGCACCAACACACACACACACACACACACACACAGTAAACCACCTCACCATGCACCAACACACACACACACACACAGTAAACCACCTCACCATGCACCAACACACACACACACACACACACAGTAAACCACCTCACCATGCACCAACACACACACACACACACAGTAAACCACCTCACCATGCACCAACACACACACACACAGTAAACCACCTCACCATGCACCAACACACACACACACAGTAAACCACCTCACCATGCACCAACACACACACACACAGTAAACCACCTCACCATGCACCAACACACACACACACAGTAAACCACCTCACCATGCACCAACACACACACACACACAGTAAACCACCTCACCATGCACCAACACACACACACACACACACAGTAAACCACCTCACCATGCACCAACACACACACACACACACACACAGTAAACCACCTCACCATGCACCAACACACACACACACACACAGTAAACCACCTCACCATGCACCAACACACACAGTAAACCACCTCACCATGCACCAACACACACACACAGTAAACCACCTCACCATGCACCAACACACACACACACACACACAGTAAACCGCCTCACCATGCACCAACACACACACACACACACAGTAAACCACCTCACCATGCACCAACACACACACACACACACACACAGTAAACCACCTCACCATGCACCAACACACACACACACACAGTAAACCACCTCACCATGCACCAACACACACACACACAGTAAACCACCTCACCATGCACCAACACACACACACACAGTAAACCACCTCACCATGCACCAACACACACACACACACACAGTAAACCACCTCACCATGCACCAACACACACACACACACACAGTAAACCACCTCACCATGCACCAACACACACACACACAGTAAACCACCTCACCATGCACCAACACACACACACACACAGTAAACCACCTCACCATGCACCAACACACACACACACAGTAAACCACCTCACCATGCACCAACACACACACACACACAGTAAACCACCTCACCATGCACCAACACACACACACACACACAGTAAACCACCTCACCATGCACCAACACACACACACACACACACACAGTAAACCACCTCACCATGCACCAACACACACACACACAGTAAACCACCTCACCATGCACCAACACACACACACACAGTAAACCACCTCACCATGCACCAACACACACACACACACACACACAGTAAACCACCTCACCATGCACCAACACACACACACACAGTAAACCACCTCACCATGCACCAACACACACACACACACAGTAAACCACCTCACCATGCACCAACACACACACACACAGTAAACCACCTCACCATGCACCAACACACACACACACAGTAAACCACCTCACCATGCACCAACACACACACAGTAAACCACCTCACCATGCACCAACACACACACACAGTAAACCACCTCACCATGCACCAACACACACACACACACACAGTAAACCACCTCACCATGCACCAACACACACACACACACAGTAAACCACCTCACCATGCACCAACACACACACACAGTAAACCACCTCACCATGCACCAACACACACACACAGTAAACCACCTCACCATGCACCAACACACACACACACACAGTAAACCACCTCACCATGCACCAACACACACACACAGTAAAACACACACACACTCAAGGCCACATCTTGTGACATTACATCCTATGTTTAATTTGGATGCGTTTAATTAGGAGTTCATTTGGTTTAATTTAGAGGCAGATTGAAAACGACTGGGTCTTAATCTGCTTATCTGGTAAACACCAGAGTGTGAGGGGCAGCATTCTCACTCACGCCAATGAACATATTTAGCAGAGCAATCGCAGCAGGCTATAGGGTCTGTTCACACCCTGAGGAGACTTTGAAATGAAAAATAAATGCTGCAGTGCCCTCAAAAGCTGATTTAAACACACCTGCTTGGTAGTTCCTCGCTCCAATTGTCTCTGGAGTTGTACCAGAAAAGTTCTAGGACAGAGAAGAAACAGTACAACAACAACAACAACAACAATAATAATAGTGGTGAAAGTGAAACGTACTGAAACAGGAAGAAGGCAATATAACTTTCACAGACCAATCTCAAACACTGCTTTCAGCACTCTCATTAACAGGTTCTGACTGGACCCACACTTTTTTAGACTACTCATTAATTAAAGGCATTTAAAAAGCTTACCTCTGCCATATTGCTTATAACAATTGCCATGATGATCCCATAGATGGCGACAGCTTCACAAAAGATAATACTGCAAACCCCAAAACACTTCATATCAGCAACATTCACATGAAATTAGCAATGTGTGTCACATCAGCGAAGAGTATATTTAAAATATATGAACTAAAAATCTCCTACCTGACAAGGTTCTTGGTCTTAATTCTAGGGGCCTTAACGCCACCTCCAATGATGCTGGAACCAGTTATGTAGATGCCCCTACACACACACACACACACACACACACACACACACACACACACACACACACAAAGACACCAGGCATAATGACGACCAGGACTGACCCTTGCAGTGATGCAAGCCCTACACAGGTCTGGGGTTTATGGAGGACATTCAAAAGGACAAAGTAAAGGTCTGTTTTCCAAGCATTAACTCTCATCCTAGTTGAACTGAGACAAGTGGAGAACCTTCCCTAATGTTTTTGCAACTTCATGGATGATTCTGTCATTGACCATATTAAATAAAAAATGCTGACATGATGCACAACACTTCTGGTGTCTTTTTCCTTCAAGAGTCAGAAATACTTATCACATCAATGCACAACTGGAAGAGTACACTGTGAAAATAAGCAAAAAAAGCAAACAAAATAAGGGGCCAAATGTTTTGTGATGGCGAAAGATCTGTTGGGAATACAAACCATGGGTCAGTATTATTTGAGCTGAATAAATATATTCTACTGGATGAAGGAGTTTCACCACTTTCAGTAAAGATGGGACTTCAACAATCTTACACATCTTAAAATTCCACCATGACTTCATTAAGAATGGGTCACTTGTGAAATATGGAAAGAGGAAATAGTCTGTGCTCTCACCAAGCTGCTCCGACGACAGACAGAGAGATGGCCAAGCCGATCCCAAGGTTTGCCCACATAAACGGGGATGTTTCTGTTAAAAACCTATAACACACACATAAAAAAACGTAATACAGGTGCAGAAAAAACAGAATATAGACCATTAAATAAAGCGAATTAAAATAATGTATTATAATGATGTCATTCTCTATCTCTGTAATTTGATCTGTGAAATACAAATGAACACAAGAACTGGAAAGCACAGTAATAAAAGCTGTCCTACTCTCACTAATGCCCACAAATTTGATGTTTAAATTCAGCTCTCACCATGCTACATCAAAGCGAAATCCAAGGTCAAAGATTGTGTAGCAGATGCCTAGCAAGAAATATGAAACAGAAATTGCAAATGTTAATACCTCAAGAAAAACATACATATTTGGAATCATTACAGAACACTAATATAAGAAAAAAGCTGTCTGATTACTTCTGTGTATTGCGAAAATCGGTATGACTTGGTTAACTGAACAAAGTCTGTCCAAAACCATGAAGAAAAACTCTTACACTATTCCACATAAAAGTTCTTTAAAGGCACTGCCACTGATTTAAAAAAAATCAGATACCGGCGACAAACTGAAACAACCAAATAACGAAAGTATAGGTAAAAGAATGCAAGATTAAAATAATAAAACTTGCAAATAAAAAACAATGCAAAACGTCAAAATGCAGCTAAGAGTTTCATAGATCACCATCACGTGAGGATTTCCCGGTTCCTCATTTAAGATAACGCACAAAGGCTAATTCTTAAATAGCTATTTACAACTAGAAAAACCTGTGTCGCAGAAAACCCATTTCGACTTAGATTTAACTGATCAAAAAACGTGTACATAAGCCATAGTGCATGTTTGCAGTCCTCATTATTCGGGTGCCATGCCCGGGTTTTGGTGTTAAAGCAACAGTAACGCTAACGTAGACAAACGGGGCAATGAAGACAGACGTGCCCACCATGACTGCACACAAACGGTTTATATTACACATGAAACCATATCACTCAACCACCTAGAAATAGAGAAAAACGACCCCCTTATGATTTAGCTCCCTATACAATCGTTAAATTGTAATAAATACTCTATAGTTAGCTGCGTGTGCTACTGGCGGATCGGACCACCATGCAAAAGTTGGCTAGGTTATCTTAGCTAGCCACAAACGCGGTAACGCTAGCTAAGTGGCTAGCTAGCAAGTTCTCTCTACAGATAACAGACAAACTCCTGGCATGTATACAAAGCTTTTAATATCAGCTCTTCAGTTCTGAGCAGTGCTTTAGCTAATGCTGTGAGGAAACGTTAGCAAGCTAACGTTAGGTGAGGTAGCTTAGCTAGGGAACAGAAAGACAGTGGCAACAGATAGCTAGCGAACAATTAAACTAACAAGCTGTTCGAGAAATCTTTAAAATTTTAAATTGATTTTAAGTATAAATTGGAAAATATGACCGATGATTATACATCGTCGAAAGATGAATGGGAATGTGACAGTAAGCCAACATCTCTCACCGACGACGAGGATCGTAGTCCAGAAGGCCGCAGTGACCCCGGTGTAGAGAATGGCGTGTCCGTTCATCATCCACGCTACCAAAAGCGCCAGTTTTCCTTAAGTTAGCTAATAGCTTTCACACAAATAAACTTGCAAACTTTAATGTCTTGAAACGTTAGCTACTGCATAAACAAACCCAGGAGGGCGACTGCTACCTTCGAAACGAGAAGGGAAGCGGTCAGCTGATCACGTGAACAGCACGACTGGTTCACGTGACTCATGCTCAAACTCGGGATACGTTCAAAATAGTTTGTGGAATATGTCTGTTTCCGAGTTGCAAAAGTAACCGCACGCTACGAGTTTTTGAGCGCTGTGCAAACTTCGAACTTTAGTCTTGTAGTGTCCAAAAAACAAAGTTGGTTCTCACCCCCAACAGAATGGAGAACCACCAAAAGTAATAATAAAACGATTTTGAAGACCCCAGTGCGCAATGGGAAGTTATGAATAATAATCATTATTATTACACCAACCATTCCCGCCTATTGAATTTGCATTGATCGCATATGACAATGTATACTTTTTCTCTAATACGCTTTAAAAGACAATATCTCAACAGCGACAGCACATATAAACAAGCGTTTTTGCGTGGTTAAATCTATAGACCAGATGAGAGACTGGCAACCCACTGAGAAAATGGAACCGCCGTAAAGAATAATGAACAGGCCTATGTAATTCTCTGTGATAGCTGTAATAAAGTTGATTTGTTCAATTTTACTCTTTTAATTTGTTAATTTTTACCCACTTCACCAGTCAGAGAATCCCCGCTGGCAATGACTGAAACACTAAAAGGGGGGCTCTTGAAGATAAGGCCTGAAGTCAGTAATGCACTCACCTAGCTGACCACTGTTAAATAGTTATAATTAGTATATCATACCGGTTTAGCTACGCTAACCTATCTATTTAACAAATGTCCAGTATATATAGGCTTAGTGTTAGGGTTAACTAGCTAGCTACTGACTTTCCACTGTTAACTGGGCAGCCGGTAGCTAGTGGTATCTAGTGGTTTAATGCTTGCGGTTTAAATGCTTGGTGGACATTTGATTGTATGGTTTACTGAGCTGAAAGCTAGCTAGCTACTTTACTGGGTATGATTCTGTGACCTGCTGGGCTTGGAGGTCTGTTTCTAGTTTTGGTTAAAGGGTCAAACTGCATGGTCTGCCCAGGCCCATAGCGAATTTGCTGGGCATGACTCTGTGACCTCTTGGGCTTGGAAGTCTGGTTGTAGTATTATTTAAAGGCATAAGTTTAAGTTTAAGTTTGGTTTATTTGTCACATACATAGTCATACACAGTATAACTCGCAGTGAAATGGTTGAGAGTGCTCTGTCCAAACTGAGGAAAAAGAAAACGGGTGCATAGAGAAATATATATTCTATATATGTACAAAAATATATTAACAATGTATGTACAAAATATGTATATTATGATTATATACACAATGTACAATGTATATGGTTGTGTGTATATATATGTAAACAATGTACAGAATGTACAGATCCACAAAGTGCATGAAGTGTGCCCTGGCCCAGCACTACTTTGCTGGGCATGACCGTGTGACATCTTGGGCCTGGAAGTCTGGTTGTAGTATTATTTAAAGGCTCAAATGTGAGGAATTGTGCCCAGGCCCAGAGCTACGTTGCTGGACATGAACGTGTGACCTCTTTGGCCTGGAGGTCTAGTGTTTCCATTATTTAAAAGTTCAAATGGCCTGAAGTATGCCCAGGCCCAGAGCTACTTTGATGGGCATGATTCTGTGACCTCTTGGGCCTTGAAATGTAGTGCTTTGAATGATTTAAAGAGTGAAACAGTCTGAAGTGTGCCCATGTTTAAAGCAACCTTGCTGGGCATGACTGTGTGACCTCTTGGGCCAGGAAGTCTGTTTCTAGTTTTATTTAAAGGGTCAAACTGCTTGAAGTGTGCCAAGGCCCAGCGCTAACCCTAAAGCCGCCAGGGACGGGACGAACGCGTGGCAGGTGGCGTTCATTAGGGACAGTCATGGAGGTGATGCTCACCGAGTTGCAGGCCATTTGGACCTGGCCCGGCCTAGATGTGAGTATTCAAAGTCAACGCATTTGTTTCAAAGTTCGGTGTAATTGCGCATGCGTGGCATGTGTGTGTGTGGGATGAGATTCCCCCCCCATTTTTGCCAATAAGCAAATGTAACAGTCGTTGCAAGGGGGGGCCCGCTAGAACCCAAGTCTGGGCGGGCTTAAATGGTTTAGTCCGAGGAGGGGTGCTTAAGTCTGGGCCCGAAAGGTTTGGCTGGTGCGCCAGGTTTGTGGAGGGGTACGTCCCTGGACCGTATAAGGGGAGATGGTGTGTGGCCTGGCTGGGTGAGGTTGCAGTTTGTTGGGCATGAGAGATTGGCGTGTGGTGCCCTGGAGGTGTGGTTGTTCCAGGAGGGGCAAGGTGGCGTAGTGTGGCTGGGTGAGGGTGCACTTCACTGGGCATGTGGTTGTGAGTTGGAGGCCCATTGCTTTGAATGACAGAAAGGGTCCGATTTGTTCCCAGGTTTAAACGTACCTAGTTGGGCATGACTGTGAGAACTCTTGGTTCAGGAATTCTGGTTGTAGTATTATTTAAAGGGTCAACCTGCGTGAAGTGTACCCAGGCCCAGAGCTACTTTGCTGGGCATGACTGTGTGACCTCTTGGGCCTGGAAGTCTGGTTGTAGTATTATTTAAAGGGTCAAACTGCATGGTCTGCCCAGGCCCAAAGCTACTTTGCTGGGCATGACTGTGTGAGCTCTTGGGCCTGGAAGTCTGGTTGTAGTATTATTTAAAGGCACAAAGTGCATGAAGTGTGCCCTGGCCCAGCAATACTTTGCTGGGCATGACTGTGTGACCTCTTGGGGCTGGAGGTCTGGCGTTTCCATTATTTAAAAGGTCAAATGGCCTGAAGTGTGCCCAGGCCCACAGCTACTTTGCTGGGTATGATTCTGTGACCTCTTGGGTCTGGAAATGTGGTGCATTGAATGATTTAAAGAATGAAACGGTCTGAAGTGTGCCCAGGTTTAAAGCAAACTTGCTGAGCATGACTGTGTGACCTCTTGGGCATGGAGTTCTGTTTCTAGTTTTGGTTAAAGTGTCAAACTGCATGAAGTTTGCCCAGGCCCAGTGCTAGTTTGCTGGGCATGACTGTGTGACCTCTTGGGCCTGGAAGTCTGGTTCTAGTATTATTTAAAGGGTCAAACTGCATGGTCTGCCCAGACCCAGAGCTAATTTGCTGGGCATGATTGTGTGACCTCTTGGGCCTGGAAGTCTGGTTGTAGTATTATTTAAAGGGTCAAACTGCGTGAAGTGTGCCCAGGCCCAGAGCTACTTTGCTGGACATGACTGTGTGACCTCTTGGGCCTGGAAGTCTGATTGTAGTATTATCTAAAGGGTCAAACTGCATGGTCTGCCCAGGCCCAGAGCTACTTTGATGGGCCTGCAAGTCTGGTTGTAGTATGATTTAAAGGGTCAAATGGTCTCCATTGTGTGTCCAGGTTTAAGGCTACTTTGCTGGGCATGTGATTTAGAGAGCGTTGGAAGTCTGGATCCTGTATTATTTAAAGGCTCAAATCACAAGAAAGTGTGCCCAGGGACGAAGCCACTTTGCCCTGCATGGTCGATGTGACACGGTGGGCCTGGAAGTATGGTTTCCCCCCATCTATCCATTCACTTGAAGCGGGTCAAAGTGCCCGAATTGTGCCCAGGCACGGAGCTAGGTCGCCGGTCATCAGCACGTGCGCACTTAGACCCTTGAAAACGTGAGCCCCAGGGGCCGCGCGGCATCGAATGTGCACGGCCTTCGAGCTACCGACTGGCCACGAGAGCTGGACCCATCGGGTACGGAAGCCTTTCCGTCACGTGCTCGTTTTCCACTCCAGCCTGCGAATTTAAAACCGACGCGCATTTTATTCTTTTCCCCTTTTATCCTTTCATATCTCTCCGCTACTTTGGAGAAGAGAGACCTCTGTATATATACTATATACTGTTTATGTAGTACCTGGTTTAACACTATACCCTCAGCTTACTCTAGTCTGCAGATGTGAAGAAATTAAACAGAATGTGTATCTGTGTATATGTGCGCACCTGTATGTGTGTGTGTGTGTGTGTGTGTGTGTGTGTGTGGAGAAGCATGTTCTGGTTCTCCTGCAGCAGAATGCAGCACGAATTGCCAGGAAAGACCTGCATGTCGCCAAGTCCAGGTCTCTACACCTCTGCACTGTTTCACTCACACGTCATCATGTGGTATGAGCAGGACTAAGACCTTTAAGGGAGACTCCTTTAAACCTTTAAGGGACTAACCCAGTACTTGTTTTCTTCATATCGCTGGGTTTGTCACCTTTCATCACAAGAATCTGTAGCACTCAATCTGGTAAAACTATGCACTCTCTATGTATACTATATACTCTGTACCTGTCAAGTTGAAATCAGCTCATAATCAAACTCATAAACGTATATATCAACTTATGCTAGTGTATCTACAGATGTGAAGAAATTAAACAGCATCTGTATGTCTGTACGTGTGCCCGTGTGTGTGCGTGTGCATGTGTGTGCGCGTTGTCA
>NC_137517.1:0-22500 GCF_041902795.1 Electrophorus electricus
ACCCTCACCCTAACCCTAACCCTAACCCTAACGCCAACCCTAACCCTAACCCTAACCCTAACCCTAACCCTAACCCTAACCCTAATAAATACCCAACCCTAACCTAACCTAACCCTAACCCTAACCCTAACCCTAACCTAACCCTAACCCTACCCTAACCCTAACCCTAACCCTAACCCTAACCCTAACCCTAACCCTAACCCTAACCCTAACCCTAACCTAACCCTAACCCTAACCCTAACCCTAACCCCAAACCCACTAACCCTAACCCTAACCCTAACCCTAACCCTAACCCTAACCCAACCCCTACCCTAACCTAACCAACCCTAACCCTAACCCTAACCCTAACCCTAACCCTAACCCTAACCCTAACCCTAACCCCAACCCTAACCCCCTAACCCTAACCCGAACCCTACCCTACTAACCCTAACCCTAACCCTAACCTAACCCACCCTACCCTAACCCTAACCCTAACCCTAACCCTAACCCTAACCCTAACCCTAACCCTAACCCTAACCCTAACCCTAACCCTAACCCTAACCCTAACCCTAACCCTAACCCTAACCCTAACCCTAACCCTAACCCTAACCCTAACCCTAACCCTAACCCAAACCCTAACCCTAACCCTAACCCTAACCCTAACCCTAACCCAACCCTAAACCCTAACCCTAACCCTACCCTAACCCTAACCCAAACCCTAACCCTAACCCTAACCCTAACCCTAACCACCCTAACCCTAACCCCTAACCCTAACCCTAACCCTAACCCTAACCACCTAACCCTAACCCTAACCCTAACCCTAACCCTAACCCTAACCCTAACCCTACCCTAACCCTAACCCTAACCCTAACCCTAACCCTAACCCTAACCCTAACCCTAACCCTAACCCTAACCCTAACCCTAACCCTAACCCTAACCCTAACCCTAACCCTAACCCTAACCCTAACCCTAACCCTAACCCTAACCCTAACCCTAACCCTAACCCTAACCCTAACCCTAACCCTAACCCTAACCCTAACCCTAACCCTAACCTAACCCTAACCCTAACCCTAACCCTAACCCTAACCCTAACCCTAACCCTAACCCTAACCCTAACCCTAAAACCTAACCCTAACCCTAACCCTAAACCCTAACCCTAACCTAACCCTAACCTAACCTAACCCTAACCCTAACCCTAACCCTAACCCTATCCAACCCTAACCCTAACCCTAACCCTAACCCTAACCTAACCCTAACCCTAACCCTAACCCTAACCCTAACCTAACCCTAACCCTAACCTAACCCTAACCCTAACCCTAACCCTAACCCTAACCCTAACCCTAACCCTAACCCTAACCCTAACCCTAACCCTAACCCTAACACAATTCTCTTCTCCTCCTACTGTTAAGGCAACCACAGGCACATGGAGATTGACACACCTGCCAAACCCCTAATAAGATAGGAGAAAAATAAAAGACCCATACGGGGCAGAGCACATACCCGAGTCCCACTGGATAGCCCACACTGCAGCCCAAGCCTGGTCCCAGTACTGTTTTTCAGGTTTCCTGAATAAGAAAATCAATCAATAGAAACAGTAGCCGTGCTTAAAATGCACCAGCCAGTGCCTTACCCATGGCTTCTTACTCATCCACATCAACTTTGCAGACTGTTGCCAGTGCAAATTCTCAAAACCTAACCCCTAACACTAATCCTAACACAAATACACATCACCCAATATGCTTATATCCAAAAGCATTCAAGTTTATACAGCTTGGAGTTGGAAAATATGCATCAAAATGATATGGTCAAAGTACTCTCTTGCCTAGTAATTGTGCACACAGTGTAGGAGTCAATACATGAAATATGAAAAGTAAGTTCCCCTACATTGAGACACACAGAGACAAACATTAATACACCCATAGATGTTCACAAAACTGCATAGCTAAATGGTGTCCAGTCCCTTTATTTAAAGGTTCACAGTAAGAAAACCTTGAACGTCTCATTTTAGCCAGGATTTTAGTCTCATTTTAGGCAGGGCTTTAATCTCATTTTAGTCAGGGTTTTAGTCTCATTTTAGCCAAGGTATTAGCATTATTTTAGTTAGGGTTTTAGTCAGAGTTCACCCAACATCATAGTCTTAGCTGCAGCCCAAGCTCCAGGGCCAAACTAAGCAGATAACATTATTACACTGTTGCCAAGGAAACAAACATTTCAGCAAATTGAAATGTTTGTGCAGGGTGTGGCCAACAGACTTGTTATCAGTGCAAAGCATGCACATTGGTAGGCACACACACACACACACACACACACACACACACACACACACACACACACACACACACACACACACACACACACCATATGTTTACTCAGAAATAAACTATTCTTAGCTTCTTTTAATATACTCAGAGAAGAAAATATTCTTTTTAAGAAAGTCTATTTAATTTTTCTTTAATCAAAAATCAAGAGAAGAAAAGGCTTGACCAAAGTGCAGAGTAAATGCAAAAGAGTAATAAAAAATGTGATGGTGGATATTATAAAAAAGAGTGAGATTAAGTAGAGATGACTGGTTAAAATGATTCTCATTTTGATGATAGAACAGAGATGTGCTATCTGACCACAGAGTGACATTAGAAGTGGGGGTTGCTCTCTCTGCAAGTGTGTGGGTGTGTCCCATCATCACACAGTGTGTGAGCATGTGGCCCTGGACAAACGAATCTTCTGACTGCTGCACCAACAGTATATTTTAGGGGACAAACTCCCGTGTTCTTCTTGAAGGTAGGAGAACTTTCCAGCTAGCCAACATTGTGCTTTCTGTTTTCAGTCTTACTAGTGTACTCCATCTCCTTGGTATGAGTGGATATTTTACTCAGATACATAAAAGACAGTAAGTTTAATAAGTTGTTGTCTGACATTATTTTAGCTTCCATTACTGAAACCCTGTTTATGTGCAGGAGCTTTAATCATTACTGTGAATAAAGTGAACACAGAAAGGATGAGGAAAATACATAAATAAAATAAAATAAATAAATTGTTCTTGTACCACAACTGGTAGAGCGAGGTGCTCACAAACATAAAAGGAAACATAAAAGCTATTGTGTCACAATAAAAAACAGCCTAATTGCATTTCTTAGACCTTTAACTCTGATGTACCTCTTCTGTTTTACTGCATGAGACCTTTCCAGCAGATGTTATTGCACAAAACATAAAGCACCATTCAGGATGTAGTAATCTACTGAAAGAGGTATAGGTCAGGGACTGAAAGTGTTAGAGTTAGGGTAATAGCTAGGGCTAAAAGGGTTAGGGTTAGTGTAATAGCTAGGGCTAAAAGGGTTAGGGTTAGGGTAATAGCTAAGACTAAAGGGTTAGGGTTAGGGTAATAGCTAGGACTAAAGGGTTAGGGTTAGGGTAATAGCTAGGGCTGAAAGGGTTAGGGTTAGGGTAATAGCTAGGACTAAAGGGTTAGGGTTAGGGTAATAGCTAGGGCTAAAAGGGTTAGGATTAGGGTAATAGCTAGAGCTAAAAGGTTTAGGGTTAGGGTAATAGCTAGGACTAAAGGGTTAGGTTTAGTGTAATAGCTAGGGCTAAAAGGGTTAGGGTTAGGGTTATGGTTCAGGTTGTCTCTTGGACCAGTGGATAAATCATTTCATGCTGCTGTGAGAGGTGTGTTTGATGAAAGATGGGTGCGCTCTATTGCATTTTCTGTTTTCAGTCTTACTAGTGTACTCCATCTCCTTGGTATGAGTGGATATTTTACTCAGATACATAAAAGACAGTAAGTTTAATAAGTTGTTGTCTGACATTATTTTAGCTTCCATTACTGAAACCCTGTTTATGTGCAGGAGCTTTAATCATTACTGTGAATAAAGTGAACACAGAAAGGATGAGGAAAATACATAAATAAAATAAAATAAATAAATTGTTCTTGTACCACAACTGGTAGCGCGAGGTGCTCACAAACATAAAAGGAAACATAAAAGCTATTGTGTCACAATAAAAAACAGCCTAATTGCATTTCTTAGACCTTTAACTCTGATGTACCTCTTCTGTTTTACTGCATGAGACCTTTCCAGCAGATGTTATTGCACAAAACATAAAGCACCATTCAGGATGTAGTAATCTACTGAAAGAGGTATAGGTCAGGGACTGAAAGTGTTACAGTTAGGGTAATAGCTAGGGCTAAAAGGGTTAGGGTTAGTGTAATAGCTAGGGCTAAAAGGGTTAGGGTTAGGGTAATAGCTAAGACTAAAGGGTTAGGGTTAGGGTAATAGCTAGGGCTGAAAGGGTTAGGGTTAGGGTAATAGCTAGGACTAAAGGGTTAGGGTTAGGGTAATAGCTAGGGCTAAAAGGGTTAGAATTAGGGTAATAGCTAGGGCTAAAAGGTTTAGGGTTAGGGTAATAGCTAGGACTAAAGGGTTAGGTTTAGTGTAATAGCTAGGGCTAAAAGGGTTAGGGTTAGGGTTATGGTTCAGGTTGTCTCTTGGACCAGTGGATAAATCATTTCATGCTGCTGTGAGAGGTGTGTTTGATGAAAGATGGGTGCGCTCTATTGCATTGTTCTTTGTGTAGCAATGAACAATAGAATGTCAAGCTTTGTGTGCAATATAAATATTTGTATATGGGTGTGTGCACATAAGTGATCGTGTATGGTGTTTAATCTCATTTATGTTTCTTTAACGCTCAAAGAGTGAAACAAAACCTGTGAAATGAAAAAAAAAAGTCAGAGGTTATTATGACTGTCTGCTCCTATAGCTGAGGGTCAGGGTAAACAAACCATAATGGTTTAAGGTATAGAGCTGCCTAGAAGGCATTGTCCTGGTACACCCGATGGCTAAGCCATGCCTGATAACTC
The DNA here is from genome assembly GCF_041902795.1 of Electrophorus electricus. Classification (NCBI taxonomy): domain Eukaryota; kingdom Metazoa; phylum Chordata; class Actinopteri; order Gymnotiformes; family Gymnotidae; genus Electrophorus; species Electrophorus electricus. Next base: position 4,832 of record NC_137517.1, read on the forward strand.
CTGTGGTAGTTTTTTAACAGATGCTACTGTTTACTGTGGTATGTTTTGCTGCGATTGGATGATGTTGTGCATTCCAGTGTTCTAATCTGAATGTGCATGGCTGTTTTTGTTTCACTCATTTTCTGACAATACCAATCTTTCCTCTTCTCAGAAGGATCTGTGATGATTGTGATGAGCAGTATGTCCCTGGCCAGTGAGGAGGAGGGTGGAGTTACTGATGTGATAACCCCTCCTACTTTAGTCTCTGAACACTGCCCCCTCAGTGCTGCTCAACCTAGCTTACTCCAGTCTCCACTAGACACGCCCCCCTCTCCACCACCCCTGCCTGTGGATGTGGGAAGCCCTGTGCAGCGGAAGCGGAGGGTGCGAAGTTTCTACTGGAAGCCAATTCCTGAGGAGAGAGTGCACCAGCACGGCGCTCCCAACCTATGGACGCTTGGCCCGACTGCTGGAAAACAAATGTTCCACATTGACATCAGGAACCTTGAGGAACTATTTGCACAACGTGATGACAGACGATCACACAAGGCAACTAGCATCAAGGGCAGCCAAGCATGTAGCACTTTACAAGAGCCTAAATCAGAGGTTTGTGTGGGTTTTGGGAGGGTCAACCAATACTTAGCTTATAGCTACTCGTGGTTCAGATGAAACACCACACACTTTGAGTTTGTATGCAGACCATGACTTCATCATGGGCCAGAATAGAGGTGGTTGGGAGACCGTAGAAGAACAGCAGAACTTGAGGGAAATTTGGGCTAAAGTTCTAGGCAGCCTCTGTAGGGGGAGAAATCTGCACCCGCTGAAGATGGGGAGAAAGCTTATTCAAGACAAGGTACCCTGTTGGTCAGTGAGAGCAGTTTTACTGAGAGGAGCCTGCCATATAGTTTTAGTGAGAGAAACCTGCCATATAGTTTTACTGAGAGCAGCTTCCTGTATAGTTTTAGTGAGAGAAACCTGCTGTATAGTTTTAGTGAGAGAAACCTGCCATATAGTTTTACTGAGAGCAGCTTCCTGTATAGTTTTAGTGAAAGAAACCTGCTGTATAGATTTAGTGAGAGAAACCTGCCATATAGTTTTACTAAGAGCAGCCTGCCAGATAGTTTTAGTGAGAGAAGCCTGCTGTAGTTTTACCTGCTGCACCATACATGAGCTGGCAACTCTCACAGGATTAATATATATATATATATATATATATATATATATATATATATATATATATATATATATATATATAAGTTTCTTTGAACAATATAATAAAAATGTAAGATGTAAGATTCATATCCACAGACACACATACACACACACATTTGATTAACCTGCATGCTGTATTACCTGCAGTTTTTGGGTACATGTTTGTCAGCGGCAGTTCTAGCCATTGTGGATTGAGCTCTGTTATCATTAAGGTGATTATAATAGGGTGGTCTGTGACGTGCTGGTAACTGACCAAAAAACCAAACCAGTTTCCCTGCATCATACCAAAATGGGATTACAGATGCAAATGATCAGAATAATGGGATTACAGACACAAATTATTAGAAGAAAAACCACACAATCCTTTATTTGCTTAATGTGGAAATCAAGCCAGGCTCTGTTAGAATGTGTATGTATTTTTGAGCATTGTTTCTAGGTATTATACATAGCATGTCATCTTTTAGGTTTGTACAGACCTTTTCATTTTAATTTGGAGAATAATCAATTCAATTTTAACTCAGAGTTCAAGGGTCAGTTTAAGGTTTGTTAAATACACTGTCTGGAACACCCCCCCCAAGACATTTCTATATAAAAACATTGGCCAATGTGGCTGGAAGAAAGAAGCAGGTAGAGGAGACTAGGGGCAGAAAACAAACTAACCATGGTGGTAGAAAGAATGGAAGCTGTGAAAAGATGCTGAAATCAGGACTAGATGTTAAGATGACTGTAGTGCTAGGATTAGGGTGACTATAGTGTTAGGGTTAGGGTGACTATAGTGTTAGGGTTAGGGTGACTGTAGGGTTAGGGTGACCATAGTGTTAGGGTGACTATATGGTTAGGGTGACTATAGCGTTAGGGTGAGGGTGTCTATAGTGTTAGGGTGACTGTAGGGATAGGGTTAGTATGACTATAGTGTTAGGGTGAATGTATTGCTAGGGTTAGGGTAACAATAGTGTTAGGGTTAGGGTAACTGTAGGGTTAGGTTTAGGGCGACTATAGTGTTAGGGTGACTATAGTGTTAGGGTTAGGGTGACTGTAGGGTTAGGCAGACTATAGTGTTAGGATTAGGGTGACTATAGTGTTAGTGACTATAGTGTTAGGGTTAGGGTGACTATAGTGTAGGCAGACTATAGTGTTAGGATTAGGGTGACTATAGTGTTAGAGTGACTATAGGGTTAGGGTGACTGTACGGTTAGGGTGACTCTAGTGTTAGGGTGATAATAGTATTAGGATTAGGGTGACTATAGTGTTAGGGTTAGGGTGACCATAGTGTTAGGGTGACTATAGTGTTAGGGTGAGGGTGACTATAGTGTTAGGGTGAGGGTGACTATAGTGTTAGGGTGACTGTAGGCTTAGGATTAGGGTGACTATAGTGCTAGGGTGAATGTATTGTTAGGGTTACGGTAACAATAGGGTTAGGGTGACTGTAGGGTTAGGGTGACTATAGTGTTAAGGTGACTGTACGGCTAGGGTGACTATAGTGTTACGAAGACAATAGTATTAGGATTAGGGTGACTATAGTGTTAGGGTGACTATAGTGTTAGGGTTAGGGTGACTATAGTGTTAGGGTGACTGTATGGTTAGGGTGACTGTATGGTTAGGGTGACTATAGTGTTAGGGTGACTATAGTGTTAGGGTTAGCGTGACTATAGTGGTAGGGTGTATGTATTGTTAGGGTTAGGGGAACAATAGTGTTAGGGTGAATGTATTGTTAGGGTTAGGATGACTATAGTGTTAGGGTGACTATAGTGTTAGGGATAGGATGATGATAGTCTTAAGGTGACTATAGTGTTATGGTGACTAGAGTATTAGGGTTAAGGTGACTGTAGGGTTAGGGTGACTAAAGTGTTAGGATTAGGGTGACTATAGTGTTAGGGTGACTATAGTGTTAGGATTAGGGTGACTATAGTGTTAGGGTGACTGTAGAGTTAGGGTTAGGGTGACTATAGTGAAAGGGTTAGGGTTACTATATTGTTAGGGTTAGGGTGACTTTAGGGTTAGGGTGACTATAATGTTAGGGTTAGGGTGACTATAGTGTTAGGGTGACTATAGTATTAGGGTTAGGGTGACTGTAGGGTTAGGGTGACTATAGTGTTAGGGTTAGGGTGACTGTAGGGTTAGTGTGACTATAGTGTTAGGGTTAGGGTGATTATAATGTTAGGGTGATTATAGTGTTAGGGTTAGGGTAACTATATTGTTAGCGTGATTATAGAGTTAGGGTTAGTGTGACTTTAGGGTTAGGGTGACTATAGTGTTAGGGTGACTGTATGGTTAGGGTGACTATAGTGTTAGGGTGACTATAGTGTTAGGGTTAGCGTGACTATAGTGGTAGGGTGTATGTATTGTTAGGGTTAGGGGAACAATAGTGTTAGGGTGAATGTATTGTTAGGGTTAGGATGACTATAGTGTTAGGGTGACTATAGTGTTAGGGATAGGATGATGATAGTCTTAAGGTGACTATAGTGTTATGGTGACTAGAGTATTAGGGTTAAGGTGACTGTAGGGTTAGGGTGACTACAGTGTTAGTGTGACTACAGTGTTAGGATTAGGGTGACTATAGTGTTAGGGTGACTATAGTGTTAGGATTAGGGTGACTATAGTGTTAGGGTGACTGTAGAGTTAAGGTTAGGGTGACTATAGTGAAAGGGTTAGGGTTACTATATTGTTAGGGTTAGGGTGACTTTAGGGTTAGGGTGACTATAATGTTAGGGTTAGGGTGACTATAGTGTTAGGGTGACTATAGTATTAGGGTTAGGGTGACTATAGTGTTAGGGTGACTATAGTGTTAGGCTGAATATAATGTTAAGTTGACTAGAGCATTGGGGTTAGGGTGACTGTAGGGTTACGGCGACTATAGTGTTAGGGTTAGGGTGACTGTAGGGTTAGTGTGACTATAGTGTTAGGGTTAGGGTGATTATAATGTTAGGGTGATTATAGTGTTAGGGTTAGGGTAACTATATTGTTAGCGTGATTATAGAGTTAGGGTTAGTGTGACTTTAGGGTTAGGGTGACTATAGTGTTAGGATGATGTTAGGATTAGGGTGACTAGGGTTAGGGTTAGGGAGACTATAGGGTTATTGTAACTTTAAATTTAGGGTGACTGTATGCTTTGGTTAACTATAGGGTAAAGGCAACTATAAGGTTAGGGTGTCTATAGGGTTATGGTAACTATGGTGATTTTTTTTCTTAATATTTGTTTTTTTTTACCTCACTGAAAGTATATAATTTCTCATTTCAAATATTGTAAGATTGAGCCATTAAAAAGAAGGGTATTTCTTTCTTGAATACCATAAGTGCAAAAATGGTGAAGATGCAAACTAAATTGTTCAAAATATATGGAATGAGGCTAAAGTTTAGGATTAGGATTAATGTTTGGGTTAGGGTTAGGATTAGTGTTTGGGTTAGGGTTAGGGTTAGGATTATTGATTGGGTTATGGTTAGGATTAGGATTAGTGTTTGGGTTAGGATTGGGTGTTAGGGTTAGGGTTAGGATTAGTGATTGGGTTAGGGTTAGGATTAGGATTAGTGTTTGGGTTAGGATTGGGTGTTAGGGTTAGGGTTAGGATTAGTGATTGGGTTAAGGTTAGGATTAGGATTAGTGTTTGGGTTAGGATTGGGTGTTAGGGTTAGGATTAGTGATTGGGTTAGGGTTAGGATTAGTGATTGGGTTAGGGTTAGGATTAGGATTAGTGTTAGGGTTAGGATTAGGATTAGTGTTTGGGTTAGGATTGGGTGTTAGGGTTAGGATTAATGATTGGGTTAGGATTAGGATTAGTGTTTGGGTTAGGATTGGGTTAGGATTAGGATTAGTGTTTGGGTTAGGATTGGGTGTTAGGGTTAGGGTTAGGATTAGTGATTGGGTTAGGGTTAGGGTTAGGATTAGTGTTTGGGTTAGGATTGGGTGTTAGGGTTAGGATTAATGGGTTAGGGTTAGGATTAATGATTGGGTTAGGGTTAGGATTAGGATTAGTGTTTGGGTTAGGATTGGGTGTTAGGTTTAGGGTTAGGATTAATGATTGGGTTAGGGTTAGGATTAGGATTAGTGTTTGGGTTAGGATTGGGTGTTAGGTTTAGGGTTAGGGTTAGGATTAATGATTGGGTTAGGGTTAGGATTAGGATTAGTGTTTGGGTTAGGATTGGGTGTTAGGGTTAGGGTTAGGATTAATGATTGGGTTAGGGTTAGGATTAGGATTAGTGTTTGGGTTAGGATTGGGTGTTAGGTTTAGGGTTAGGGTTAGGATTAATGATTGGGTTAGGGTTAGGATTAGGATTAGTGTTTGGGTTAGGATTGGGTGTTAGGTTTAGGGTTAGGATTAATGATTGGGTTAGGGTTAGGATTAGGATTAGTGTTTGGGTTAGGATTGGGTGTTTTTTTCTGGCTCCTCTGACTTTTTGGAAAACTTGAGCTTTATCTTTTTTTTTTACAACTCCCTCACTGAGTCAAAGTAAAATCAGGTTGGCAGAGACAAGCAATGACAATGTATTAATACACAACACCTAGTATAGATGTACATCATACATTATGGAGCTAGTTCACACAGTATCACATTTCAACTTTTAAAATTTGTGTAATGGAATACTGGGGTTTTTTTTGGGGGGGGGGGTTGTTTGTTTTTTCTTTTTTAAAAACAGTCCTTCAGAGACAAATCAATCACCATAGCCAGCGCAGACTTCACATCTAACCCAATCACCAACAACAACCCAGTTGTTACACACAGTCTGACTTGATTACAATCAATTATTTATTACATCACAGCATTCGTTACAACTTATTCTTTACACATAGTCCAATCTTTACACTAAATTTTGACCTTGAATATTGTGTAGTCATTAACATCATTATCACTTCTGGTAAACTTATTTGATATCTTATTACTGAAATGCAGTCTGTGTGAATATGAACATCACAATTTAATTTTCTTTTTCTTTCTTCAGATTACCATTCTTGATTCTAAAAGGAGCATGAACCTGGCAATTTTCCTGAAACGCTTTAAAAAGTAGGTATGGAAGAGAGCCATGAAATCCATCTGTTAATTCTGGTAATGCTAAGACTAGAAACCCTGAGGTTTCTGGGACAGCATTTTAAAACAAATTAACAAAAATGGGATTTATAAATCTTTGTGTGTTTAGGGTCCCTACCTTGTGGTGCCTTCGCTCATTATAATTAATGCTTTGTGTTCAGCTTGAGACCAAGAGTCTGATGTATAATTCTTTGCTTTGTATTTTGATACTTTACTGTCACTATTTGTGTCTCTCTTCAGTCTTGAACTGCAGATAGGTAGGTAGCTGACCAGAACTGCAGACAAGTTACTAGCCAGAACTGTAGATGGGTAACTAGCTAAACTAGCAGCATCAGTATATAAATTACAATAGGTTAAAGGAGATATATGTTACATCACTCACTACACAAGCAGTCAAGTGGAACGATTCAGTAGGTTATAATTTACTACTACAAGTTTAATAATGGATAGCAACAGCCTTTCTAAGTTCTGACACTAGCCACGAATACACTTATTTTATATCAGGAATGCTTTAGCTTTATTCATAAACATTAAGGCTACTTTCCCCAAAGGGAAATGCAATATATATATATATATATATATATATATATATATAGTCAAACATACAATTGCACATTAGAATAAAAGTGAGGAAGGTTCCTTCCTCTCTCTCTAGATCCCACAACTCCATCATGGAGGATATTCTCCATGGCAACAGTGCAGCATTTGGACCAGAGGCCCTTAGAGAGCTGTACAAACTTCTGCCAGAATCTGTAGAGGTAAAACTACTGAAACGCTGAAACATACTGAAATATACCATGACTGGCCAATTTGAACACTGAAACATACTGAAATATGCCATGACTGACTACTGAAACACTGAAACATACTGAAATATGCCATGACTGACTAACCCGAACACTGAAACATACTGAAATATGCCATGACTGACTACTGAAATGCTGAAACATACTGAAATATGTCATGACTGACTACTGAAATGCTGAAACATACTGAAATATGCTATGACTGAGTAACCCTAACACTGAAACATACTGAAATATGCCATGACTGACTAACCCGAACACTGAAACATACTGAAATATGCCATGACTGACTACTGAAATGCTGAAACATACTAAAATATGCCATGACTGACTACTGAATGCTGAAACATACTGAAATATGTTACAACCCTTAAAGGACTCTGTAACGGTTGTCCACATCAAAATTTGATCTTAGCGGATCCCATGCCTGCTTTTTTCAGCTCAATACATACAACAAGCCAATGCAGAGAATACATACAGCATAATAAAAAAGGATTTTCCATAAAATAAAATAAAAAAACAACAACAGGGAGAATATTTTAAAAAACAATTCTACATATGTTAGACAAATATAGTATCAGCAGTACAGATAAAACCGAAATATGCTGAAATATGCCATGACTGACTTACTAAAACAATTCAGTTCAAAGGTGAAATGCAAAGATGGTTTACTAGGCTCAAATGTGACCAGTCAAGACTTTTTTTAAGGGTTTGTTTTTGAAGGGCTTGTTTTCCATAGTAAACAACTAAACTGTTGATATGCCCCAGTAATTGTTGTAGAAAGAACACCTGTTTGTTTATCTTATTTTGAGTTATTTTGCTATAACATCCTAGGGTTAGGGTTAGCAGACTAGATAACTAGTGTACTGGATTAGGATTAACCCTAGCAGACTAGATAACTAGTGTACTCGGATAGGGTTATGGTTAACCCTAGCAGACTAGATAACTAGTTTACTGGGTTAGGGTTATGGTTAACCCTAGCAGACTAGATAACTAATTTACTGGGTTAGGGCTAGCCCTAGCAGACTAGATAACTAGTGTACTTATGGAACGACAGGTGGAGAAGTTACATGCATATGGAGGAGACCCAGCACAGTTGGCCATGGTCGACTCCTTCATGTACCACCTCACACTCTTACCCAGGTATGCATCCACACAAACACACACACACACACACACACACACACACACACACACAGACACAGAAACTCTTACCCAGGTATGCGTGCACACACACACACACACACACACACACACACACACACACATACACACAAACACACACACAGTAAAGAGTACACTACACACACACACACAGTAAAGAGTACACTACACACACACACACATACACACACACACACACACACACACACAAATACACACTTACCTTATCATGCTGCAATAATATTACTCCTAAATTTCTCGTCAGTTACGTAAGTGTGTGTGTGTGTGTGTATGTGTGTCTGCACTTGTAGCTTTGATCTGCGTATAGAAGCTCTGCTACTGAAGGAGGAATTTTCTCCTTTGTGTTCATCCCTGAAGCAGGACATCTGTACTGTTTGCTTTGCTGCCAGAGGTGATCACTCTCTTTTACTCTCTCATTCTTTTCCACTCACTCACCATCAATGCCCTTTATTCTCTTTCTTATTGTCATATCAATCTTGTGGGGCATCTCTGTCATATCATAGAAACATTTATGATTTTTAACTTTGTAGAGTTGCTCAGCTGTGAAGAGCTCCACTCTGTCCTACACTTGGTGCTTGAAGCAGGAAACATAATGAACTCAGTGAGACTTTTCTCTCTCTCTCACTGTGTGTGTGTGTGTGTGTGTGTAGTGTACTCTTTATTGTGTGCGTGTGTGCGTGTGCGTGTGTGTGTGTGTGTGTGTGTAGTGTAGTCTTTATTGTGTATGTGTGTGCGTGTGCGTGTGCGCGTGCTCGTGCGCGTGTGTGTGTGTGTGTAGTTTACTCTATATTGTGTGTGAGTGTGTGTGTGTGTGTGTGCGTGCGCGTGTGTATTATATATATATATATAAGTAACACTAACTCACAGTCTCCTGTAAGACGCATTGATTCGGTTTCAAATTTCACTACGTGCAGTTACTCTGAGACTGTCACTCTCTCTCAGGGTGGCTACGGCGGGAACGCTGCTGGATTTAAGCTCTCCTCTCTGCTGTCGTTAGCTGACACCAAAGCTAATAAACCAGGCATGACCCTACTGCATTTTGTTGCTCTGGTGAGTGAAGTTTTCATTCCATGTAAAGCACAAGGCAGATCATTTGGGAGGGAGATTCTGAACCAAGCATTCATAAGCCATTTAGTAGGCATTCATATGCTACTTGAGAGTTTAAATGGGGCAAAATATTACAGAGTAGATAATGGTGAATAATTCACCCGAGAGAAACATGCAACACAGACAGCATGCTAACAACAGACATCACTGCCACATCTTTATACTGCTCAGAACAGAGGAGAACATTTGTTTCAATAAGGTTTCTAAAACATTAAACTGCAGATTATAAAACTTTTTAATGTGTTTGTTAAATTTGTTGGCCTAGAGTGAGCTCTGTGTGTGCATGATTACTGTGTGTGTTGTGGGTCCTCAGGAGGCTAAGAAAACAGATGAGCAGCTGCTAAAGTTTCCTGAGAAGCTTCGGCACGTTGAAAGTGCTGCACGGTGAGAATATCCAATAACGGACCCAGATCAGTCAGGTAGTGCACAAAAACAGTGAAAATGGCTGGAGTCATAACAGTGTGGTCTAATCCAAAAGTGAGGCAATGTTGTATATAGCATATTTTGAGAGCCTGTGTTTTTTGAGGTTATTTTGAGTCGCTGTTGGTCTTGAATTAGACTGTAAGCATTGCTTATGTGTTGGGTATAGGGTGGGTTACCCCCAAACGCCTTGTTGGGTATAGACTTACCCACAAACACAGCCTTATGGACTTCATTATTTTCCAATAATACAATAATTCTAAATAGTTTTCTTGTTTTGAGTTTAAGATTGTGTATCAAGTTCTCTGTAGCATTTTTGCAAAAATATACATAAGGGGGAAAAATATATAAATAAAATTGTTTGAAAAAGAGGTTTAAAAATATAGATTAAGCGTAATTTGTTATAGTAAGATATCTGATATGTAGATATCAGAAATGCTATCAAGCTTGTCATGAATAGTCACTGCTGTCATACAAGTCCTAACTAATGTTCCCACAGGGTGAGTGTGGAAGGTTTGTCTGTGGAGTGGCAGAGTCTGAGCATGAGAATTAAGCATGTGGAACAGAAAACTCAGAGTAATGCAGAGCTACAAGAACAACTCCACATGTTCCTACAGGTGTGTGTGTGTGTGTGTGTGTGTGTGTGTGTGTGTGTTGGAGAGACAGTATGTATGTATGTGTACATGCCTGTGTGTGTGTGTGTGTGTGTGTGTGTGTGTGTGTGTTGGAGAGACAGTATGTATGTATGTGTACATGCCTGTGTGTGTGTTGGAGAGACAGTATGTATGTATGTGTACATGCCTGTGTGTGTGTTGGAGAGACAGTATGTATGTATGTGTACATGCCTGTGTGGGTGTGTGTGTTGGAGAGACAGTATGTATGTATGTGTACATTCCTGTGTGTGTGTTGGAGAGACAGTATGTATGTATGTGTACATGCCTGTGTGTGTGTGTGTGTGTGTGTGTGTGTGTGTTGGAGAGACAGTATGTATGTATGTGTACATGCCTGTGTGTGTGTGTGTGTGTGTGTGTGTGTGTGTGTTTGTTGGAGAGACAGTATGTATGTATGTGTACATGCCTGTGTGTGTGTTGGAGAGACAGTATGTATGTATGTGTACATTCCTGTGTGTGTGTTGGAGAGACAGTATGTATGTATGTGTACATGCCTGTGTGTGTGTGTGTGTGTGTGTGTGTGTGTTGGAGAGACAGTATGTATGTATGTGTACATGCCTGTGTGTGTGTTGGAGAGACAGTATGTATGTATGTGTACATGCCTGTGTATGTGTGTGTTACAGAGCAGTTTTGCTCTTCTTGAAGACATTAATAAGAGCAGGACTGAGCTGCAGAAGGAGGGAGATGATCTGATAGATTTCTTCTGTGAAGATAAAGACACATTCAGACTGGACGACTGCTTCCATATCTTCCAACACTTCTGTTCCAAGTTCACAAAAGCTGTACAGGTACACACACGTACGCACACGCACGCACGCACGCACACACACGCACGCACACACACACAGATACACACACACACACACACACACAAGATGTAAATTATTATTTTTTGGCTTAGAAGTGTCTCTAGAGGGTCTCATGAGCCAATAGTGAAAGAAAGAAACTGTAGAAAATACCAGCTGGAGATTTTGTCCTTCTGTGTACTGACACCTGCTGTTGAGGGTTGGGTTTATGTTTCTGCAGATCTTAACCCAGGTCTTCTTCTCATGTTCTTCTGCAGGAGAATATAGAGCGAGAGCGAAGGGAGGCATCTCAGATGAAGCGCATGAAGGAGCTCGAGGAGAAGCGTCGCTCGTGGGCAGACAGGGAGATCGTGTGTGGAGTCTTTGGGTCGAGATGTAGCAGTGAGACTGATGTGCAAGCAGCTCTGAAGAGGGAGGGGCTTTTGCAGCTGCTTAGGTCCCACCCACAGAGCCTTCAGAGTCCTTTTACTGTGGGACAGTTTGGTAGCTACCGTTACTCATGGCAACAACCCAGTGAAGGCAGTCCTAACTCTGCTAGGTCAGATCCAGACACACACTCCCTGACACTTATACAGACAGCTACAGACTCTAATAGTGAGCTGCAGTCTTCTGCAGCTACACACAGACACACAAGCTCTGGCCAGGGGGATATACCTGTGAATAGATACAGACGCACAAGCTCTGGCCAGGGGGATATACCTGTAGATGCACACACACTGGTGCCTGCCCTGCAAGCCTTTAACTTCAGTCCTCCACTTGATGGTGACCACGGCTATAGCAATTCCCAGAAATCCAGCCAGGATGCCATCACTCTGATGGATCTGGAAGTAAATAATAAGGTGGGGCCTCAATCTGATAAATGGATGGAGGAAAACAGAAATCCAGCAACTCAACCCACAACTGTGCTAGAGACCCCAGACATAACCTCTCATACAGTGCAGATTGGACTCACAGCACAGATGGGCAAGAGGAGCATGTCCCTCACACACTCCGAAGGAGAAAACAGTAATGACACAGACCTCAAATGCAACAAAGAGCTCAAAGTATTTTTGTCTGAGGGTGATACCTCATCTGCATTCAGTGATCAAGCTGATGTAAAAACCATCAGGGACTATTCAGGGTCCAACAATCAGACATCTGACTCCACAGATCATGCATTAATGTCCAAGAGCGATGAATCTGGTTCCCACGTGAAAATGAACATTGTAAGGGGAGAGAAAGAGACACAAGTCCACAGGTCATCCAGCAAAACAAAATCATTCAGAAAAATGACTACCAATCCAGCTGTCTCTTCCTCCAAGAAAACCCCTAACCCTCCTCTTCATCCAAGACTTCCCCATCTCTTAACCCCCACCAGTTCCTCCAAGACGTCTCCATCTCCAAAGCCCACTCATATTCATCCAGTGCGGACTCTCACCCCTTCTGAGATTCAGAGCATGCGGAGAGTCATTCCTCTTGGCCAAACCCCTCGTGCTGCCAGCACAAGATTCCCCAGCCCAGCTGCTCAAAGCACCACCTGCACTGCTCCACCAGTGCAGAGGTCATCCACCCGCACTGCTCCACCCGCACAGAGGTCATCCACCCGCACTGCTCCACCCGCACAGAGGTCATCCACCCAAACTGCCCCACCACCACAGAGGTCATCCACCCACACTGCTTCATCAGCACAGAGGTCATCCACCCGCACTGCTTCATCAGCACAGAGGTCATCCACCCACACTGCTCTACTAGCACAGAGGTCATCCACCCACACTGCTCTACTAGCACAGAGGTCATCCACCCACACTGCTCTACTAGCACAGAGGTCATCCACCCACACTGCTCTACTAGCACAGAGGTCATCCACCCACACTGCTCTACCAGCACAGACGTCATCTATAAGGAAGTCAGCAGTTCAGCAAAAATCGATGCCCGAGGAGAAGATGTGTCGATCTACAATGCGTGTTCTTGCTCAATCAGGTGGGAAGAGTTCTTGGCCACTCCACCAAAACTCTGCCCAAAAGCACACCCCCAACTTTGCTCGAAACACTGTGGCCTCCTCTACTCGCAGTGCTGTTGCCAGTGGTGACCTGTTGGTCAGCAAAAGTACCATGGCAACCACTCCAATAATGCCTTCACTAAATGGTACTACATCCCTCAGACTATCACAGAGCAGAATGAACCCACAGATCATGTCTGGTAGCAACTCTAACTCTGGTAAAGCAGGAAGTGTTTGTCTGTCTCCTGTTTCTGGCCATATTAGAACGAACCAGAGCAGGCTCTCTCAGAAGTCGCCCTTGTCCCAAGTGCCCCTGAAACCTGCCTGGAAGTAATGGAAGTAGTGCTGGGGCCATTCAGGAGCGTCTGTGGAGACATTTAAGCGATCCAGAATCCGTTGTGTCTGTCTTGCTGATGTGTAATTGCTCAAATCAGAATACACAAAACAGTCACCCATCAATATAAATATTTACTCCTGTATTGTCATGTGGGCAACATAGACAGGCTTTTTTTTAAAATGGACATCTCAGTGTGGCTTGAGAAAAGTGGCTGATGTTCCCTTTAGACAGACACAGGACCAATCTGAAATTCTGCGATTCTGGGTGCTACTTCTGCAAGCATGCCAAATTGACCTTTTATTTTTATTTTCGTTAATCTTTTAATACTATACTAGGTATCCATGAACTCAATTTTTCCATTAAATAAACTTTTAAACCACAGGAGATCTTTATTTAGTAAAAGCATATAATGTCAAAACCCTTTAATAAATAGCTGACTTCTTCAGAAACCATGAAGTTCATCTGATTTTAGATACACATGGTATTACAGGTGGGATCAGTTGTGAGAATTTTATGGCAAATAACAATTGAGAGGCCAAAATAAAGAAAAGCACTAAAACTATTTTCTACAGTTATTATAGGGATAGAATAAATAGAACACAATGTTGAATTGTTACACCATGTACATTTGACAAATGTGACATTGTTATTAATCCATATGAGATGGCATTAACTGCTTTTATTCTTAAAAGGTTAAACAGCGATTCAAGAGGATAGTTTTTGTAAGTGGACTATAAGCCAATCAGAATGAAGCCCTTGAATCCTACTGCAAACCAGGTCTGTTCCCAAGGCAACACACAGTCTTGTTCATTTCCAGCATATTCTTATTTCCTGATTTTCCTCAGACAGTGAAAGTGGAGGAGGAGTGTATTCGTAAAGTTACAGCTTTTGATGTTGGCTTGCATAACCATTTTGCTCAGAAGTGTTTTTTCTTTACAATTAGGAGTATGTGTACAGTGAGTAAGGGTTTGTGACAGCCTATATAAATGTTCTAGACTTTCTAGATGTATCATTTATTCTCACTAAGATGTCTGTCTTGATATCTTTCAGATTGTGGTTGTTGCCAATATAATCAAAGAAATTACAGTTATTTAAATCCTTCAGAGATCAAATCATTAATGTTACTTTCTTTAATTCAAAATGAAAGATTGTGATTCTGATTTGATTTGAATATTTGAGACTGATTTAATGAGACTGAATAAAAATTGATGGCTAGTAAATCATGTGCATTGTAAAGGATTAGTAGGTGAAACCCCTACAAGCTCAAATGAGTAGACAATTTAAAACTCAAAGCACTGCTTCTCTCCAGCCTTAGCATTGCTCCCCTTAGCTTTGCATATACGGTAAAAATGGTCTGCGGATCTTATCTTGAAATCAACAGGCATGATCTAAATGTATATGGACAACTTTAGCTTTACTACATTAAGGGTGAAATATCATTGTAATCTTTGTAGTATGAATAACCACTGGACAACAGGGAAGAAGCAATGTGATACATTGGCCAGGTGTGTTGGAGATGGTGGTGTGTAGAGTAAGGTGTGTTGGACAGGTGTGTTGGGGTTGGAGTGTGTGGATTAAGGTGTGTTGGGGATGGGGGTGTGTGGAATATGGTGTGTTGGGGTTGGGCATGTGTGTTGGACAGGTGTGTTGAGGATAGGGGTGTGTGGAATAAGGTGTGTTGGACAGGTGTGTTGAGGATGGGGGTGTGTGGAATAAGGTGTGTTGGACAGGTGTGCTGAGGATGGGGGTGTGTGGATTAAGGTGTGTTGGACAGGCGTGTTGGGGATGTGTGTGTGTGGATTAAGGTTTGTTGGTGATAGGGGGATGTGTGGAGTAAGGTGTGTTGGGGTTGGGCGTGTGTGGAGTAAGGTGTGTTGGACAGGTGTGTTGGGGATGGAGCTGTGTGGAGTAAGATGTGTTGGACAGGTGGGTTGGGGTGTGTGGATTAAGGTGTGTTGGACAGGTGTGTTGGGGATGGGGGTGTGTGGAATATGGTGTGTTGGGGATAGGGGGATGTGTGGAGTAAGGTGTGTTGGGGTTTGGGGGGGTGTGGATTAAGGCCTGTGACACTCTCTCCGAAAGGTCACTCTGATCCACCTGTAACACTGACATCTCCCAGAAGGAGGAGCTTCTCAAACAGGTGCAAGAATCACACACATGCACAGACAAATGCAGTCCTGCTGGTGTCTGTAACCCAAACCCTCACCAGGAAACTTACTACCAAATACCTCTCAGGTCTTCCTTGTGCCATAATGAATATGAAGACTCCCAGAACACATACTGCAAAAATACACTCTAGGACTGTCTAGTACGCACACACACACACACACACACACACACACACACTCTCACACACACACACACACACACTCCTGCCACTGCCACACCCAGATTGTCCCACTCCATGCAGACTCTCTGACTAATCAGATCACCTTTGCCTGAATGTGCTACACCTGTTCTTTTCAGAGTACGCTCACTCTGTCCTCTTATATCTGTCCCCTGACTTCTTTGTGAAATATTGCCATAATATGACTCATATGGAGTGTATTCCTATCCTGCTGGTCTTCCTGGTTTTTGATCTGTTTCCTTCCCAGACTATGCCTCGATCCTATCAGTACCTTCTGGATTCTTTTTACTGGTTCTGACCCTGAATTTACCCTGAACTCTCTGACTTGTGATCTCCCTGTTACGAACACTGACCCTGCCTTGTCTCAACCAGCTATCCCTGAGTCATAAACAGAGAAGAGGGTTGGTGTTAGGCAGGGTGTGCTAACTGGTGCTGATGAATAGAAGATGATGATGAATGTCTCTGAATAGATGAATATCGTGTTCACCTGTCAACTAAGTACAACATTCACATCTCACGCATTTGATTTAAATTATTTAAATAGTTGCTATACATGAATCTCCCTTTGTTTCTTTCTTGTTGTCTATTGTGTTGTATGATATTGTTCAGTGACTTGTTTATTCTAATTATTATTTATTGTAATTTCATTACATAACAATATATGCATGCAATATAACATGAATCACCTTACTGTGAATAACTGATTTACTGATGGTTCCTCAGCATGTGAAGTGCGGCTACAAGATGAGAACTGCAGAATTGTTTTAATTTAACAGAAAATGCAGATTACAGTTAGATTACAGAGTTCATATAGTTCACACAATTGTGTGGCCTTAATACAACCATTTTAGTACAAATAGTAAGAGAAAGTGTCAAATAAACAGCTTAAAATGAATAAAAAACAGTTATTACAATAATTTTTATTCATATGATTGTGACGGCCCAAGTGGTGCAGGGCCAATGGGATGCACAGACGTCTCTCGACATAGACAGACAGACGTACCGTGAAAATGGTAATTTAGCTCACTTTCTTAAAAGAAATTCCAGAAATATTGGCAGAGGCTAGCATACTCATATTAGTGGTATTAGATCTCAGTAATATCCAGTTCTCAGTAGTTATTAGTGGTTATTAGATCTCAGTAATAGAACTCAGTAACTGATCTCAGTAATTGATCTTGGTAATTGATCTCAGTAATAACCAGTTCTCAAATGCAGTTTTAGTGTCTGCTTACTCACATCAGTTTATTAGACCTGAGTGTAATACTCATGGATTTGGCAGGTGTAGTCTTAGTAGCGTACACAGCGCAGCCTATGGCAATTCAGGATGTCAGCAGGGTCAGGGGTCACCAGGTCAACACGAAACCCTTCAGGCAGCACGACTCTAAGCAGCTGAGCGATGAAGTGGTGAGTGTCGTGGACAGGGACGCTGGCATTTCCGTCCGCCTGCGGGGTGGCGCTGAGTTCCAGGTAACCGTGTCTTGTATGCTGCTCACGTGGAAGCTCCGGTGGGCATGGAACCCACTCCAGACGGAGGTCTGTCTGCTCAGCCTGCGGTGCTGTCAAGACACTGCCCTGTTCATACGAGAATCTGGAACAGAGCAGCTGTATGAGGGTTGGAGATGTGCAGAAGACATTAGCTGTGTGCACATGCACTGTGCATGAGCGCAGCTCATAGTTCTCTGGACCTCGTTTGTAGTTGAAATGCAGAACCCGCGCCACACTGTCCACGTCCACACAGAGCAGGGCACCACTACACCAGCTACTATGAGGCTCCCTGTCCTTCCGCTCCAGTTCCACCAA
>NC_137517.1:27500-32500 GCF_041902795.1 Electrophorus electricus
AGGAGCAGATGACCGTAATGATCACGAATGGTCTAACAATGAAATAGGGAATCCCAGGAACCAGAAGAGAGAGTTTTAACACACAGAAGTAGCAGGTTGTGGGACTTCACTTGGTAAAAGTTCGAATCTTTTCCCTTTTGTGCAGTGGAAATATACCTGGAAGTGTAGGATATTTTCTTACCCTGGGGTATTATCGACTGTTGACAGAGTTTTGCTGAGGGAGTTATGAACTTCACTTTCCTGTCTACCAAAGGGCACATTTGGGGTGAGCTGTGAAGTGGTAAAGAGACCACAGAGTCTCCAGCTTGTTTTAGGGTGCTCACTGCTTCCTTGTTATGAACGCTTTTACCGTTGTCAAAGTGGTTGTGTCAAAAACATGTGGCAAAAATACTGGCACCCCTAAAAAATACTATAAATCTAACAAATGAAATGTGTGTTATTGGGGTAAAGTGTTTCTTAATGCTGCTTTTGTGTATGACAATTTCCTGTTTCACCAAGATATATGAGGTAACAGGTAAAATCCCTTTGTCATCCATCAACACGGGTAAAACCCAAGAGCACTTAGCTAAAAAAAAAGCTGGAGAAAAAAGCTGTTGATCGGCATAGACTGAGGAATGTATACACAAAATAGGTCAGCAGTTAAAATGAGCAGAGAGCACAAACAGGGCTCAGTAAAAGGCACAGTAAAAGCTTCAACAGTTTGTAAGGAAGGGGTTAGGGTTAGGGTTTGGTTAGGGTTAGGGTTATGGGTTAGGGTTAGGGGTTAGGGTTAGGGGTTAGGGTTAGGGTTAGGGTTAGGGTTAGAGGTTAGGGTTAGGGTTAGGTTAGGTTAGGGTTAGGGGTTAGGGTTAGGGTTAGACATGGTTGCAGCAACATACAGTCACGGTTCTGCCATGGCCCTCTCAGTCTTCAGACTGGAACCCAATTGAAAATCAGTGAGTCCAAGATCCCCACATGAGTGTTCTCTGTCTACAGACAGAGGTGGAGTACTGTCATTCTTACCAGGGGAGGCTCCACCAAATACTGAAATGTGGGTTCCTGGGAGCTAGAGAGTCCTGTATAGTATCTTAGCTGATCCCAGGACTGAACATTTTGGAAGGAAATCTCGGATGTTGTTCCTGGGATCTGCTGGAACCATTCTCCCAGTTTGGGGGTTAAAGAACTTATTGCCCCGGTTACCATGGGAACCACAGTTGCCTTCACCCTCCACATCTTTTTTCTGCTCTTCTCTCAGCCCTTGGTATTTCTCAAGCCTTTTGTGTCCTCTTCTGCTGTTTGTTCATCACTACTATGTCAGGTTGGTTATCCATTACCATGTTGTCAGTCTGTATCTGGAGGTCCCACTGGATCTTGGCTTGGTCATTCTCCACCACGTTTGGGGGTGTATCCCATTTAGACCTTAAAACATCCAGCGTGTACTTGGCACACGTTTCTGTGCACTATGCCGGCTTCTTGGTTATGGAATTCCACACTACCTGCTAGCATTTTGCATCCTACTGTTATGTGCTGGATTGTCTCAGGGGCATCTTTGCACAGCCTGTATCTGGGGTCCTGCCTGGTGTGGTAGATCCAGCCTCTATTGTTCTCGCGTTCAGTGCTTGTTCCTGTGCTGCCATGATTAGAGCCTCTGTGCTGTCTTTCAATCCAGCCTATTCAAGGTTCCATCAGGATCCTTCAGTTCACCATTCAGGGTGGGTTCCATCCATTAGCAGCGGGTTCATTTGTGCTGCCAGGTGTCCATGGAGAGCTACTTCTTCAGCCAGTAGACGTGGACCATGTCAGGCCTGGAGCTGTGCAGCTCTTCATACCTGAGACTCTTTCTTGAACATTGTTGTTGTTCTTCTCCCATATGCCTTTCCAGTATTATTCAGGTTCCAGCTTTGCTGGGTCTTCCATTCTTATGCCTTGCCACTTAGTGTACACTTTGGATCCTGTTTATTCTCCTGTCTTCTACTTCTCTTCTCTACCTCTTCAAGCAGGCAGGCAGCAGTCTGTTGGTCGCTACACGACATCACCAGAGGTTGATCATATTAACTCTGTGTCTGTTCCCTGGGCTAGGCAGAAATAGAGAAAAAAAAAATTGCCTTAATATCATAATTAGTATTAAAGTAACTGATTCACAGAACACTGCCGGCACCTTTTATCTAAAGCTGGGTTTACTAAATGTTGGATCTCTAACATCTAAAGCGCTCATGATAAATGAAATCCTAACAGATCATAGATTTAATGTACTTTGCCTAACAAGCCAAATAAGCTTTAAAGGAAGTGTGTCCATCTGGCTACAGCTATGTACACCGCCCTCGTCTAACTGGCCGAGGAGGTGGCATTGCAGTTATTTATACTGACATATTAGACAGAAACCAGAAAACTGGTTATGATTTAAGTCCTTTGAAATTCTTTTTACTAGCATAAATAAGCCAGAGATAAGAAGCCCACCCAGCCTCTTCCACTAATTAGCATCTACAGGCCACCAGGACCCTACTCAGAATTTATTAAGGAATTTGGAGATTTCCTTTCTAATCCAGTCACTCTAGTAGATGGAGCCTTTATTGTTGGTGATTTCAATATTCATCCTCTCAGATCGGCCCTTAGTTCTAGATTAGAATCAATTGGTTTCACCAATTGTGCAAGAGAACCCACACACTCTGGTGAACATACGCTTAAATTAGTATTGACATACGGTGTACATAGAGAGATAGTCATACTACCCCAGTCTGATGCCATCTCAGACCATTCCCTCATTTCATTTGAACTGTATATGAGCCTCAGTGTAGTAACCTCACCTCGCTACCATACCAGACGCACGATCACATCAGCTACTGCACCTAGATTTATTGCGACTCTCCCAGACTTATCATTTGTGACTAGGATACCCTCAAACTACAAGGAACTTGATCAAATACCTGAATGCTTAGAATAAGTATTCCGCTGCACACTTGGTGATGTTGATCCACTTATTAAAAAAACCTATGGACAAAAAATTAGTACCTTGGTATAATGATCACATTCGCAATTTAAAACAAAACACTCAAAAAATATAATGTAAATGGCACCACACTAAGCTAGTCTTCCAGCTTGCATGGATGGAGAGTCTTCTGAAGTATAGAAAGGCACTTATTACTGCTCAAACATCTTATCTCTCAACCCTAACAGAAAATAACCAAAATAATCCAGGATTTAGGAATAAAAGTG
The DNA here is from genome assembly GCF_041902795.1 of Electrophorus electricus. NCBI lineage: Eukaryota > Metazoa > Chordata > Actinopteri > Gymnotiformes > Gymnotidae > Electrophorus > Electrophorus electricus. Next base: position 30,693 of record NC_137517.1, read on the forward strand.
ACACCAATGCTCACATTACAACATCACACATGTAGTAATGAGTTCATGAATTTCTTTAATGAGAAAATTAAGCACATTAGAGAGAACATTAATAGTATTTTACATGACATCAGGCAGCTACTTAGTGATCAAAACAACCAAGCCAACAATGACTCTAGAATCCTTCACACCGATCCTCTGATCTCACACTCAAAATCCTCCACTTGCTTACAAGATTCACTGCTCATACACCTTCTTAAAAAATCCTACCTGAAGTAATTGAACCTTTTACTAAATTGAATAAACTCCTCCTTGAACATTGGCTACATTCTTAAATCAATGAAATTAGCAGTAATTAGACCACTTATCAAAAAATCTAACCTTGACCCATGTGAGCTGTCAAACTACAGGCCGATCTCAAACCTTACATTTATTTCCATTATCCTAGAAAAAGATGTAGCTCAGCGTCTAAGCTCAAATCTGAATCGGAACCAGAAACATGAATTCTTTCAGTCAGGGTTTAGGCCTAATCATAGTATGGAAACAGTACTAATTAAAGTAGTTCATGACCTGTTGTTGGCTTCTGACCAGGGTTTTGTCTCTTTGCTTATATTGCTTGATCTCACTGGAGCTTTTGACAGTATAGATCACAACATTTTACTAGATAGACACAAAAATGTTGTTGGGATTGGGGGAATAAGACCTTTCCTGGTTTAATTCTTATCTAGCCGGTCGCTACCAGTTTGTTAACATAAACGAAGACTTCTCAACACACAACAAAGTTAGCTATGGTGTCCCACAAGGATCTGTTCTAGGGCTTTTGCTTTTTTTCTACCTCTAGGTGAGATTATATGTGCTAGTTTCCACTGCTACGTGATGATATTCAGCTGTGTCTCAGCCAAACCACAGAACATATATCATCTTAGTATTATTGATGAATGCATAAAGGACATCAGACACTGGATATTGAGGAACTTTCTCTCACTTAATCCTGACAGAACAGAGGTGCTTCTATTAGACCCAGAGACAGCTAAGTCCTCACTCTCTAATTACACAATGAACCTCAATGGTCTCCCAATCACATCTTCTCTAACAGTTAAAGATCTTTGAGTTATTATGGATGCCAGTCTCTCATTCGAAGCTCATGTAAATAATATTTCTAGGACTGCCTTTTTCCACCTCAGGAACATTTCATAGATTAGGAACATGCTCTCCTCACGTGATGCAGAAAAGCTAGTCCATGCATTTATTACTTCAAGATTGGATTACTGTAATGTTTTACTATCTGGCTGTACTACTAAGTGCATAAACAAGCTCCAGTTAACTCAAAATTTAGCAGATTTTATCACATCACGCCTATCTTAGTTACTTTACATTAGCTCCCAGTAAAATTTCGTATTGATTATAAAATACTTCTAATAACCTACAAAGAATTAAATGTTCTTGTCTCACAGTACCTTGGAGATCTCTTAGTGCATTACTATCTACCATGTTTGCTTAGATCAAAAGGTTCAGGCTCTTTACTAGTATCAAGAATAAGAAAATCTACCACAGGAGTCATTTATAGGAGTCTTTTCCTATAAATCTCCCACACTATGGAATAACTTTCCTGTAAATATTTGATGCTTAGACACAGTCTCAATATTTAAGGCTGAAAATGTATCTGTACAGTCAGGCATTTTATTAACTACTTCCCATCTGAGGTAAAGGTGCTATATCTAGATCTGTCGGAGTCCATCATTGGATATTATAGTTCCCTAATTTACACACCCTCATACCTGGACATGCCTAATCTATTCTCTCTTTCTGCTGAGGTTCACCTACCCCTG